>NC_050580.1:9422611-9542611 GCF_011100635.1 Trichosurus vulpecula | reverse complement strand
CCTTGAAGAGTTTGGCCTTTGTTTCCTTGATCAGATTTGGGAGTCCTTGGCGTCCTCCTTGCCTCAGGGGAGGGCCTAGTTTACATGGGTTTGAGTGGCATGTTTAGGACATCAGAGGCTTTTAGACCATCTGGGTTTAAGTTGCCTCTTTGTGACTATTTCAGGTCATGTGGGTGAGTCGCATGTGTGACTCACCCTTGACCCTGAAAAAGATATAAAACCAGGGGTTGGCTTTCTCTTTTTCGGAGCTCTTACCCACAGCAGTGGTGGCACACATGACTCTGGGCCAGCCCTTGTTATGAGCTCCCGGGTTAAACTTAGATGTTGGTAGCTATGAATTGTATTTGGTCTGTCTGTTGATGTTTGTGATTTGTTTGTATTTGCTCTGAAGTTCAGGGTGCTGGCTTTTTCCTCTGAACTAAGTGAATGGCATTTGTATGCTGGAGTAAAGTGAGATTGTCAACCCCTTAACATTGCTTTCCTTAGTAAAGTAGATCAAAAGAACCTGGGCATTGGCAGCATTCTTGTTGTTGGGCTTGTGTTGGTCTTTCACCCCTAGAGCAGCTGCTAGCTGAATTGTTGAAACAACACTTTACACATACCACTAGATCGAGAGAGTCTTCACATCTGACCAGTTGGAGGGTCTGAACACATGGTTACTCAGAGTCTTGATCCGGGAATCACAAGATCCTTCTCATAAGCAAACCACGAAAGCAAAATGCCATCTCAGAGTACATATACACTTCTCAGAGCCAGAAGGTATCACAACCCTCCTGACTCAGTGCCTAATTAGAAATTAGCAAAAGGAGTGAAAGCCGTCCTACAAGCAAGCCTCCCCTAAGCAAGCTTCCCTTAATGGGCTCTGAGTGAGACCTATTAATGGGCAGGGAAGATCTTACATCCCATTAACATTACACTCCCCAGTTCATTTTACAGATGTGGAAAATGAGGCAAACAGGGTGAAGGGGCTTTCCCAGGGTCACACAGCTAATCAGTGTCTGAGGCTGGATTTGAACTCAGGAAGAGGAGTTTTCCAAACTACAGACCCAGTACTCCATCCACTGCACCACCTAGCTACCCTTCCTTAGCTGTAAAATGTACAAAAATAATAGCACCACGCTCCCAGGGTTATCACAAGGATCAAATGAGACCATATTTGTAAGGGCACTTAACACTGTGCTTGGCATACAGTAAGTGCTTAATAAATGTTTGCTCCCTTCCTTTCTTCCTACAAAGAGCAACTCCAAGACATACTTGAGTATTCAACAAACAAACTGTTCTGGATCCGGAGCATTAGGATGAACAAAAAGCTTGCCCACATAGCCCAGACACAGAATCAATCAATACAGACTTAAGAACACAATTTTTAATAGATGTGACCATCCTGAAGACTTGATCTCACAATGATGTAGAATGAATCCTTTTCAACATAAAGAGACTTGGCAGAAGAAATCAAAGCCATGTGGGAACCAGAAGAGATCCATCCATGTCAACCCCATTCTCCTGTCTCTTGCTCCTTTCAGTGAGTCAATGAAAGGTGAATCTGCATCACTTTTACTCAATTACAAAAAAAACAAAAACAAAATAAAGCAATCCTTTTGTCTATCTACACAATATTTTGTGAAACACCCAAAAGAATGATAGGCTAGAACTTTGTCCCAGCACTGTTTCTGAGTCACAGCCAACCTAAAGATCATCAGAATAAAGCAATGATCATAATAATCGGCATGGCACAGCAGATAGAGAGCCCTGTGGATCCAGGAAGACCTGGGCTCAAAGTCTGCCTCTCTAGCATCCTGGATGCATGACTCTGAACGGGCCCTTAACTTTAGGGCTCCAGGCCAGTCAGGTGTCAAACTCAAACAGATATTGTCCCTGCAGGCTCCTACTGATTTAGAAAACCACAAATTAACATTATCTATGCAGTATTGTATTTTTATTTATTTCGTTAAACATTTTCCAATTACATTTCCCATCCAGTTGGGCCCTAGGGTTACCAGCCTAGAGTTTGACCCCTCTGTCCAAGGCAGCTCTCTGAGAGTACAAGTCATAGGGACATGCCCTGGTAGGGGGAGTTTCTGGTCCACGAATTCCGGCCATCAATCAAGGAAATTCCACATGCCATCCCTTCCACTAAACACTATCATCACCATCATAATTCACATGTAAGCAAAGAGACCTTGACAATATATCTTTTCCCAGCAACTTCCCAAACTAATTAGTACAGATATGATTGTCTCCATTTTATAGATGAGGAAACTGAGTCTCAGAAGTGGAAAGTGTCTTTTTGAAGAAAGATTCAGTAAATGTCCGTCCATCAACTGGCTCTGGCTCCTTTAAAAAAAAAATCTAGTCCTATAGATCCAGCTTTCTTCAAAACTTTGTAAATGAAGGTTAAAAAGGAAGTTTGACACTTAACCCCAATTGCCCTGCCTTCCCCCCTCCAAAACAAAGGGAAGTTTGGGAAGAAATATCTGATTTTTCCCAAAATGCACTTGAGGAACTGCCCAAGCCTCTAGAATCAGAGGATTTGGAGAATGAAATGAATGAATGAAATGAAGAACTGTTTCCTAACTTAAGAGTCCTGTGCTCCTTCCACAGAGCCCTGCCAAGACCATCGAGGCAGCCACCAGAAGCCTCCCAGTGTGTGGAATGTGGCAAGGCTACTTTGTCCCATGTGCAAACAGGCTGCTGGAAGGCGTGCCAGAGTCAGGCAGCCAGCTGATGAGCTGACAGGGTCCAAGTCCAGTCATTGTCCGGGGCCTGCAATATGATTTTTTGACTTCATACAGATGCCTTTCTCCCATTAAAACTAATAGGAGTCATGTGCCTAAGTTGAGATACATGTGATTTTCCAGATTTTTCCACAAATAAAGCACAAAGAAAGAAAACATATGTTTTTTCCCTATTTAGGACTTAAAAAAATGAAAAGCGGATGCTCTACTCCCTGGATCTTGTTAAAAAGAATAAAGGGGTCTTCTCCTCAATGTTTTAATAGCTGACAGTGTGCTTATCCATCTCCCCCCTCTCTCCTTCTCATTAAAGAGATTGAGATCTGAGGTCTCACTCAGGCCCACCCAGTGGAAGACCTCCTACCTTGCCAACAATTCACCCTGTGCAAAGGACCTTCTGTCTTCTCTTTGCCAGAAGATAGGAAATTTACTCATCAGAATTTTTCAATGGTCTTTGATTCTCATTTAACTAAATAGCTGTGTTCCAGCAAAGTGCATGGAGAACCAATTTCTGTTAACAGAATCCCCACTTCCACTTGAGAATCATGGACAAGTTCTCCTGGGAAAAAAACATAGCCCTGAATGTAACAGTCCCAAAGTGAAGAATGTGGAGTCCATTTAAAGGAAAAAAATAACTTTCTCCTAATAAAACATTAATAATGCCATTCAAATTGTTGGCCTCAATTTGGTTTGGTCTGTTTTGGATAGAAAATGATTAAAGGGCCATTTTACTGGGGGAACCACCCGGGGTCCTAGTGTGAAGAATATGCAATGAGCAGGTAGAATGAGTACAAGTTATAGAAAGAGTTTAGTTCCTTGAGAAGAAAGGAAGGAAGGAAGGAAGGAAGGAAGGAAGGAAGGAAGGAAGGAAGGAAGGAAGGAGGGAGGGAGGGAGGGAAGAAAGAAAGGAAGGAAGGAAGGAAGGAAGGAAGGAAGGAAGGAAGAAAGAAAGAAAGAAAGAAAGAAAGAAAGAAAGAAAGAAAGAAAGAAAGAAAGAAAGAAAGAAAGAAAGAAAGAAAGAAAGAAAGAGACAGGTTGGGAGAGAGAGAGAGAGAGAGAGAGAGAGAGAGAGGAGGGAAAAAGGGAGAAAAGAAGGAAGGAAGGAAGGAAGGAAGGGAGGAAGGGAGGAGACTTTTAATGATTCTATGACTTGTTCTTATGTTTAGCTCACCTCTATTTCTTGGAATTCCTTGCCCCCTTCAAGACTCCACCCAAGTGTCACTTCCTACAGGAAGCCTTTCAGGATTTCCCCCAACTCCATTTGAATACTTAGCTCCCCCGCCCCAGTTTCTTTGTATTCACCAAGTATATATTGCTTTTTTCAGTAAAATGGAACTCCATGAATGCAGGGGATCATTTTTTAAAAATCTTTTTGTGTCCCTAGCCGTATATAGAAGGTTTTTAAAAACAGACCTGAATTAGAGCAATCCCCAAATGGCCTGAGCACCTTCCTGGGCCTGCATCGGGAGCTCCCATCCCCACAGAGGCTGAGCCGATGCCTCTCCTGTTGGAGAGTGGGCTTGTCATCTGGGGAGGGTGCAGGCTAGCTGACCTCAGAGTTCAAGCCCTAAGAGTCTATGAGTCTGGGAAATTCGAATCTGTTCAATAAGTTCTTATGGTACCAAAAGATAAATCTTAGGTTTTTTCACAACTAATTAACTCAATGGAGACCTCAGAGAGAGGCAAGGCTATCCATACTTCAGCTAGTCATAGCCCAACCCTGCTCCCATAGCCACTGGGAGTCATTCACTTTCCAGCTATCTGCTAGAAACTCCCCTATGGTGTTTCAAGGCCTTTACCACTGAGGGCAAAGTAATCTTTCTAGGCTTATCACACTTTGCCCACCCATTCTACATTCATTAACTCAACGTCTACGAAGCCCCTGTTGTGTGCCCGGCACTGTGCTGGACCAGCCAAGGCACCTCTCACAGGCAATTTCCCTATATATAATAGGCCATGTCCATCTCCAGCGTTCCTAACGCTGACTCTCCAGATTGTAATGCTCTGCATTGATCTTCTTTATAGGTTTATCTGGTGTTTCCCTTGTTATATTCTTGGTGCCTGACATTTTTAGGGTCTGATACACAGAAAGCCCTTGGTGAATTGAAATAATTGAATTAAATTGTAAACTCCATAAAGGACAGGGGCAATGTGTTATCAAAATCTGGCATTGCCCTCCCCCTGCCCCAGCCATGCCAGCCATTTCCGAACTCAGCCATCTGTATGGCAGACTTAGTCAATGAATGTTTGTAACCAGGAAGGAAGGGGGTAAGAAAAAAAAAGAAAGATAAAGGAAGGGAAGGAAGAAAGGAAATGATACACAGAAAATGGTCATTAGCTTTCAGATTGTAATCAAAGCAGTTCTCAAAGGACAAGATGGACTTTTGGCCACTTTCATTAGGTTCACTTCCCGCTTCCCCAAAGGTGTCATTCTTAAAGCTTTTGCCTTTGGGTAGAATTTCTTCGGCTGTTTTACTCTTCCAGTTTTCTATCCACACTACTCTATCCTTTAAAAACTCCATTTATTTGATCTTATAGACTGTTTCTTTTCAGACATTATGTCATCACACCAACTCATATAGGTGCATATAAATAAATAATAAATATAAATATTTATATATACCAACTCCTATAGGTGTATATAAATAAATAAATATAAAAAATTTTATATAAATAATATAAGATCCTTCTACCAATGAAGTTTCAAATGCAGGGTGGACTGCCATACCTCGACATTTATTCAATCTTGAAACAATGTAATAGACAACCAGGCGGCACAGCAGATAGAGCACAGAGCTTGGAGTCAGGAAGACTCATTATCCTGAGTTCAAATCTGGCCTCAGACTCTAGCTGTATGACCCTGGACAAGTCACTTCACCCTGTTTGCCTCAGTTCCTCATCTGTAAAATGAGCTGGAGAAGGAAATGGCAGACCATTCTAGTATCTCTGCCAAGAAAACCCCAGATGGGGTCACAGAGAGTCAGACACAACTGAAATGACTGAAGGTAAAATTCTTGAAAAGGAAGCTGGTCTCTATAGGTCCTCTTTGTTTAGCAATTAATACCAGCTTGCCCTACTGTCTGTTGGGATATGCAGATAGAGTTCAACTTGCCAGGAACAAAGGTCAGTAAATTCTTAGAATCTTCATGTTGAGACATGGTGAACAGTCCACGTTTCAATGTATTGAGTACTCTATCAACAAGTATTTATGAAGCATCTACTATGTCCCGGGTACTGGGCTAAACCTTGAAGATAAGAAGGGCAAAACCAAACAAAAAGAGCTCCTGCTCTCGAGAAGATCACATCTTACTAGGGGAAAACATTTAAATTACTATGTACAATCTCTATGCAGGTGGAATTGGGGACAGTCTCAGAGGGAAGGCATGAAGATAGAGGAAGACTGACAAAAAACAGTTGTAGAAGATGAAACATTAGCTGAACCTTGAAGGATCCCAGATAAGCCCAAAGGCAGAAGTAAAGAGGGAGGAACCTCCAGGCTTGGGGCACAGCCAGCAGAGGTGGGAAATGGAAGGCCATGCAAGGGACGGTAAGGAGACCAATGTCATTTGCAGAGTAACATGCGTTGACCATGTGGAAAGAAGGGTACTCCATCATTTCACACCAGGAGCATGAGAGTCACAGAATACCATCCCATCCTACAAAAGGTCTTGGAAAGAACTGTTTGGCAAGGGGTATAAACTTCTTTGCTTTTGAATTCTATCAAATACATTCTTCTAAGTAAAAAGGACTAGTAGTATGTTTCGTGTCTAGTTAGACCAGAGAAATATGTTGTCCAGAAAGACTTGAGTTCGATTCAGTTGAAATCAATTCAACAAACATTTATTGAGAGTTGTATTAAGTGCCAGGTGATTGTGATAATAGGGAAAAAAAACCAAAATGGTCCTTGCCCTCAAGGAACTTATATTCTATCAGTAGAAATAACTCAGAAGCCAGTAAATAAATACAAAGCAATTTCGAGAAGAAAGTATTGGCAAATTCAGAGCTCAGTTATGGCCTCACAAAGGATGTGGCAGATGAGCTGTGTTTGGAAGGAATCCACAGGTTCTGCAATTTGTGACCTTTTTCAATGATAGATTTTTTCATTTCTAAAATAAGGGACTTTGACCAGATGACCTCTGAGATATTCTGTCTGTAAAACTGAATTATCCCATGATTAAGTGCTTTTGGAGCGACAAGGTCACCAGAGGCTAGGATTGACGCTATCCCTTCCTGTCCAAGGTAGACCCTGAAGCTTAGATTCCCCTTATGCACAGAATGTTCCACTTGGAGGGGACTCAAGAGGTCAGCAAATGTCAAATGGTTTGACAGCCCCCAAGACGCATTAGAAAAGGAAGCTGGGGATTCTTTAAGGCAGAAGTGAGATGAGAGAGCAATCTAGGCACGGAGACCATGCACAAAAGACATGTCCTCACTACCTTCTGTCTCAAGCCAATTTCACCAATGGATAGTGCAGGCCAGTTTTATGAGCCATGCTTAAGCGACAGCATCATCTCCTGGGGTTATTAACTATGACCAGATGCTAGGGATGTGTCTTGGAGTAGATGAGGAATATCACTGCGAAGGGTCCTTAGCCAGGTGAATCTCTACAGCTGCTGGGAAAAGCGTTCCAGTGAAAAAGCAGGTAGGAATGATAAATATTTGGTTTTCAGGGTCCTTAAGTTTAAAGCTACTTGATGTGGAATGTGGAAACAGCAATCCTATATAATCTATAATTTTGTTGTTGAGTCATCTCAGACATGTTCAATTTTTTGTTCTCCCATCGGGGTTTCCTTGGCAGAAATGTTGGAATAGTTGTTCATTTCTTTCTGTGACTCGTTTTATGGGTGAGGAAACTGAGGCAAACAGGGTGAAGTGGCTTGCTCAGAGTCACATAGCTGGTAAGATCTGAGACCAGACTGGAAGTCAGGAAGATGAGTCTTCCTGACTCCAGATCCAGCACGCTACCCACTGTGCCACCTAGATCATTATGATCTATAATAACCCATGATATTTAGAGTCCAGGGCCAATTTAGAGCTACATATCTGCCAGTTGAAGTCACACAAAAAATAATTCCTGTCCTCATTTTGTTGGGCATCTGGCTGGCATGTTCAGAACAAGGTAGCACCAGCTGGTCATTGCCAAGAGTCAAGTTAGGTGCATTGCCTGTGAAGCAGGTGCATCCCCTAAAAGAAAGCATCTGCTCTACACTCGGCACTCAGACTGCCCCACCCCTCCAATGCTCAAGCAAGGGCACACACACACACACACACACACACACACACACACACACACACGCACTGCCACATGCCTTGGATTCAGGCTTCTCTACTCAGGAACAACTTTAGCTCAGTTACAGAATCTCCAGTCAAGGGGCAGGCACTGGGATCGTGTTCTAATGAAAAGCCCGCCACATGTTCCACATCCTTTTTCATTCCTTTCCTCACAGATCACAGACTGAAACCTTCAGCGCTGACCTCATCAACAGGCTCGAGAGGAAAGGCAGACATTTCCCTTTGCATAAATTATTTCTGCTATGAAACAATCAGGGATTCTGAGTGTGATAAAATCCATCTACAGAGCTCATGCAGAGGGAGATGACACAAACCTCTAAGGCCAAGGGCCATTCTCCAAGAAAGGCTGGGTCAGAGGACGTGAAGAGATAGCTCTGCGAAGATGAAATGTGAATGATTAACCTCCGTGAACGAAGATGCCCCCAATCACCAACAATGGGAGAAATGCAAATCACACCCCTGAAGTTCCATCTCATAACCAGAAAATTGGCAAAAATGATAAAAAAAAAAATCCCAACAGCCAGGGCTGGAGGGGACTACAGGCAAGCAGGCATATTGCTGCAGTGCTGGCAAAGCTGTCAGCTAATTGGTCTAATCATTCTGGGCTTCAGCTTCCTCATCTCTAAAAGGAAGGGGTTAGATGAGACCATCTCTGAGGTCCTTTCACAACAGCTGCAAACAGCAACTAAGGCTGGACTGTGCCAGAGAATGTGCTAGGCTCTGCATCCAAAGGTTCCCTAAGCCATGGTCCCTGCCCACATGGGGCCCACAGCCTAGTAGGGGATAAGACACAAACCCAAGATTCCATACCGGAGGAAGAGTGGTGGAGTGGAAGAAGGCACTGGCTGTGAGACCACTCTTGGCCCCTCTGAAACTGTTGGACAGGAATGCTAATAACCTGTAGTGTGCAGGCCTTACAAAGTCTTTGCAAGGATCATTGCAAACTCTTTTCTTTGGTCCCAGGGGGCACAACTCGAGGCTGTGGGTGCAAATGGGAAAGAGGCCCATCCAAGCATGGTGGAAGAGCCAAGTTCCTAACGATCGGCATCGTCCCAAAATGCAGTGTTCTGCATTTATTCAGCAATTTCCTACTTAGTGTCAGCACTGTGCTAGGCACTGGGGGACACAGAGACGAGAATGAAACAGCTCTTTCCTTCAAAGAGTATACAGTCCACTGGGGGAAATAACACATACAAATTGAAGCTTAGGCAAAGTACATATGAGGTTGTTTTGGTGAGGAGGCCCCAGCAGCTGGGAGTGGGGGGAGATCAGGGAAAGATTCCCATAGAATGTAGTACTTGAGCTGAAGTCTGAAGAGAAATAGGGCCCAAGGTTGGGGGTGGGGTGGGACATGGCCTGTACAAAGACACAGATGTGGCTCATAGAATATTGTGTGGAGCAGCCAGAGGGCTGAAGTGACTGGACAAAAGAGGGGGAAAGGGGTAGTGATATGAACAGCTGCAAATGCAGGCTGGGGCCAGATTGAGGAAGGCTTTAAATGCCAAGCAGAAGAGGGGAGGTAGTTGACCTGAGAGACAATGGGAAGACATTGGAGTAGAGTGTGCGTGTGTGTGTGTGTGTGTGTGTGTGTGTGTGTGTGTATTCAATGACACAGAGAGACCTATGCTTTGGGAATACCATTTTGGCAGTAGGGTAAAGGACAGATTAAAGAGGAGGGGACACTAAAATTAGCAAAACCAATTAGGATGACATTGCAAGAGCAGAGGGGTGATGAGGGCCTGGGCTAGGGTAATGGCCACTGAGGTCTCTTCCAACTCTGAGATGGTGTGAAAGCAGGATGAGCCCCTGCTCATGCCTCCTCTCCAAAGCCCATCCATTCTCAGTCATTCTTCAATGCCCTTGCCTTTAATGTTTTATCAAAACATTTAGAGATTTTCCACAGTCCCTTCCCCACAGCACTCTCTCTTATAACAAATTAAAGGCATTTAAATACCTGGCACAATCATTGCTTTTGGCTGGCAGCACAGAGGGCCTTTCACACCCCCAGGTACCACCTCGCTACCAAGAGGAGGGGAGGAGGTTTCATGAGCTATCTTCCATCGACCCAACTTTCCCCAACAGGCCTCTCTAATAGCACCTTCTCCTTTCTTACAACTGACCGTGTGGGACGCAGTTACACAGAGAATGAAGGGTCCCTTCACCTATAGCCCATGTTCTGTCTTTTGTGAAGGACTGTGAGTCACCTGGGGTGAAAGTCATCCCTCAATGGCCACTTGCCATTGATGCGAAGATCTCAATCTTCTAATATTTAGAACTAAGAATGAGCCCACTTCTGTCCATTTCCTACATTTTAGCCATTCCTTGTGTTTCTTTGTTTGGCTGCCATGAGCCAGTGAAGCAGCCGGCCTAGAGGTAGTTAGAACACACAGGATACTAACAAGTTGTGGGTAATTTGGGCAATATTACAAAGAGGAGCCACTGTCCTAGAGGGGACGGAAATTCCCGTTTGTTTGTACTTTGGGGAGTTTTTTTAAAGTTCTTTTTAAAAGATCTTTTAAAGTTCTTTTTTAAAGATCCAAGAGTCTGTGTTGGGACTATTTAGAAAAAAACAGCTAAAAGAGACACAGAAAATTAAGAAACTTATTTAAAAGTATATAGGTAAAAGTTTTAAAACTTTTAAATATATTTTTCCTCCAATGTACTTCATCCTGTTTGCTTTCAGCTCAATTTGATTTTGTCACCTGGAAGATTTCAGATACCACACACAACTATCGATCATGTCTCTGGGCTATGTGGAGGGAAGGGAGCCCAAATCAAGGGTTTTACAAATCATTTCCATCAGGTCTGAATTCAGTCTTTTCCTCTTCTTTCCCACCACCTACCTTATTCTTAGGAATCTTACATAGCAATGCACAGTTCACTGGTGAAAGAGTGTTTCAGGTGGAAAATATGAAAAGGAGGCTGAAGGGAGGGGTTTAAAGGGAGTCCAAAGCACCTGAGGACATAAGCCCTGGGCTTTGTTAGGTCATCAGAGGTGTGTCTGAATCACAGCTTCCCTGGGTGTCCCTAACACAAAACAGACCTTCCCTCTTCACCTCTGCCTCCTAGAACCCTTCTCCAAAGCTTAGCTCAAGTGACACCACCTACATGTGGTCTTTCCTCACCTCTCCAGCTGAAATGCTCTCTCCCTCTTAAAATTGCTATATGTCACTTCATGCATATTCAGTATACAGTTTTCTATTAAGGTACCTGTCCTATCTCCCCAGTAAAATCTAAGCTCCTTCCTTGAGAGTAGAGCCAGTTTTCTTACTCATCTTTGTAACCCAGCACTTAGTAAGTACTTAATAAATTCCTGTTGAAACCCTGAGGTTTTACCTCACATCCTGCAAATTGGCAAAAATAACAAAGATAGGAAGTCAACGTTGATGGGGTTATGGGAAGATAGGCACACTAGTGCATTGTTGGTGGAATTGTGAATTAGTATAACCATTTCAGAAAACAATTTGGGATTATGCAAATAAAGTGATTAAATGCCCATACTCCTGGATTCTACTATAAGGCTTATTCCCCAAGGAGGTCATTGATAATAAGAAAGTCACCATATGTACCAAAATACTTAGAGCAGCATAGCAGCACCTACAAAAATGTAAATGGAAAGAATTGCTGCAAAACAACCAAAATGACTCTTGAAAAATTACAAAATTGTGAAGAACAAGCTTGGCTCCAAAGAAAAGATGAGACGACACCCCCAGCCCATCCCACCCCTTTGCAAAGCCACAAGTGTGGTATGTCACACATATTTTAATACTTTTTTGATGTATTGATCAGTAGAGATGAATTTTTTTTCTTTAAAAATATTACTTGTTATATGGGATGGCTCTCTGAAAGAGGAAAATTAAGGTATACTGGGGAATTTCTTGATCATTAAAGGAACCTCAAAAGATATTGTATCAGTAATTAAGGTGGGACTTTCTTCTACTGTTTTCTCTTTTAGCACTTATTTAATCAAGTGCCCTTGAAGAGTCTGGCCTTTGTTTCTTTGATTAAATCAGGAGCCTTTGCCAACCTCCTTGTCTCAAGGGAAAGCCTAGGCCACAAGGGTTTAAGTCGCATATTTGTGATGCTTTTAGGTTACCTGGGTGAGTTGCATGTTGTGACGCCCTTTGACCCTGAAGAGAATATATAAACCCAAAGGTTGCCATTTTCCCTTGAGGGTTTATATATTCTCTTCAGGGTCAAAGGGCGTCACAACATGCAACTCACCCAGGTAACCTAAAAGCATCACAAATATGCGAATTTCATTTTCCCTCTGGAATGAAGCAGCTTCTATGGTGAAATAGGCAACCACTTTTCTCCATTTGTTCATACGTATAAAAACATGCAAAGGTTTGGCAGAGGTCCCTTCTCCATTTACACAAATCTCCCTTCTTTTATAATGAACAGATTTCTTGAAATCCACTTTAAAATTCTCAATCTACCTGGAAAATGCAAATGAAACTCACCATTGGTGAGAAAACAGTGTGTCTAATGTCCAACTTCTGAAGAAACCACCAAGATAATTAAGAGTTATTCTCTAAGGTATAATCCCACATTTCTTTCCATTTCGGATAGGGGTAGGTGGGCGAATCTGAAACAGGAAGAGGGAACTCAGCTGCCACGGTAAGGAAGGGAACATAGGGAAACAAATTTCTGAAGGAAAGTAACAATAAGTAACAACCAAACTCAATGTATCTTCAAGCCCATAAAAGGGAATAGGCCAAAGATTATTATAAACATAACTTGAGGCAGTTGGGAGGAGCAGTGGATGGACCAATGGACCTAGAGTCAGAAGGACTGAGCTGAAATCTGACCTTGGATACTTCTTAGCTGTGTGATCCTTGGAAAGCCATTTAGCCTTTATCTGCCTCAGTTTTCTCACCTCTAAAATGGGGATAATAATAACATCTACCTACCTCCCAAGGTGGTTGTGACAATAAAATGAGATAAAATTGAGAAAGTGCTTTGAAAACTTGAAAATGCTATATAAATGCTAGCTATTATTATGCTAAATGAAACTGTATAATATCTGGTTTCTTTGTTGGGAGGACCTGGGTTCAAAGTACCATCTCTGAACCACACTGGTTGTGTGACCATGGACAAGTCACTAAACTTCTCAGTAGTCAATTCAGTAATACCATAAGTTACACAATCACTAACTTTTGGGATAGTTTCAGAAAAACCTGGGAAAATATATGAACTGATGCAAAGTGAAGCAAGCAGAACCAAGAGAACACTGTGCACAGTAACAGCAATATTGTAACAATCGCCTGTGAAAGACTTGGCTATTCTGATCACTACAATGATCCAAGACAATTCCAAAGGGCCCATCACGAAAGATGCTATCTACCTCCAGAGAGAGAACTGATGAGCTCTGAGTGCGGACTGAAGGTTTTTTTCACTTTATTTTTCTTGCTTTTTTAATATGACTAATACGAAAATAAATGCTTTCATGACTTCACATGCATGATTGATATATTATTTGCATTCTCAGTGAGTAAGGTAAGAGCGGGATGAAGGGAGAGAATTTACAACTCAAAATTTTTTGAAAAGGATGTTGAAGAAGATAAATAACGAATTTGAAAAAAGAAGAGCCACCCTTCACCAATAAAGGAAATCTCTTTACCAGCCATTCCCTAAAACGTTGAGATCATAAGTTTAGCCAGGAAAAAGTAAAATCTTCGAAAAATGTATATAACGATGTTAGTGCTGTTCAGTTGTTCAGTCGTGCCAGATTCCTCATGACCCCGCGGACCATAGCGGGCTAGGCCCTTCTGTCCTCCACCATCTCTCGAAGTCTATCCAAGTTCGTATTCATTGTTTCCACGACACTATCTGTCCATCTTATCCTCTGCTTTCCCTTTTCCTTTTGTCTTCAAACTTTCCCAACAGTGGTTTTTTTCCCAATGAGTTCCATCTTCTCATTATGTGGGCGAAGTATTTAAGCTTCGGCTTAAGTGTTTATCCTTCCAGTGAAGAGTCTGAATTAATTTCTTGAAGTATTGACTGATTTGACCTCCTTGCTGCTCAGGGGACTCTCAAAAGTCTTCTCCAGCACCACATATATATGTCTGATAACAGTAGTGTTAATTCACCTGTGGATAGTCCTGTAAGATCTCCCAAGGCCTTCCTTTCATGACAATCCTGTGATGAAGGCTGTTGGCCTCTCTAGTCTTGAAAAGTTCTCTCCCCTGACATGGGTCTCATTGGAACCTTACCACCATCCCGGGAGGGCAATATTTCAGGCGTTCTCATTTAGATTTGACAGATGAAGACCCTGAGATTCACAGACATTTCATGACTTAAATCCATCCAACTATCAGCATTTATTAAATGCCTACTGTGCCCATTGATTATGCTGGGTGCTCAGGATACAAGTACAAAAGATGAAACAAGCACTTCTCTTAAGGCACTTACATTCAAATGGGGAGGACAAAGGTCAGTACATATCACATAAAGTGAAGAAGTCGAAATATATACAAAATAGTTAAAGTCAAGGTAGTTTGAGAGGGAGGGCCCTGGCGCTTGGGGGGATCAGAAAGGGAGGACCTCTATGAGGCAGAGGTAAGGTGGGAGGACATTCCAGGGATGAGGGATGGCCAGCGCCACCTCTGTGATGGGAGTTGGGAGGTGGAGGGTCAGGTGTGAGGAATAGAGAGAAGGCCAGTTTTACTGTATCAAAGAGTAAGGGAGGGACAGTAATATCTAAAGAGACTGGAAAGGTAGGAAAGCTTCACTTTATAGAGAGCTTTAAAAGCTAAGCAAAGGAGCTTGTGTTTTATCTGAGAGGCAATAGCAAATCACTGGAGTTGGCTAAGTAAAGGAGTCACATGGTCAACCTCTACTTAAGGGGTATGTGTGTGTGTGTGTGTGTGTGTGTGTGTGTGTGTGAGTTATATGCACATCTGTAAGTCCTCTTTATAGTTAAAACTACAGAACTTGAGAAGAGTGTGTAGAGGGAAGTGGGAGGAAGGCTCAGAACAGAATCTTGGGGAACATGAACTTAGGGGGCATGATGTGGCTGATAATTCATCAAAGGAGATGGAGGAGTAGTCACTCATATGGCGAGAACCAGCAGGGAATACTATCACTAAAATCTGGAAAGGAGAGTATCCAGGACAAAAGGATGATCAACAACATCAACATTTGCAGAGAGGTCCAAAAGGGTGAGGATGGAGAATAGATCCTAAGATTTGGGAATTCGGAAGTTGTTGGTAACTTTGGAGAGAACAATTTCAATGTGTTCAGAAGCTGGACTGTCAAAGAGTGTGTGTATGTGTGTGTGTGTGTGTGTGTGTGTGTGTGAGAGAGAGAGAGAGAGAGAGAGAGAGAGAGAGAGAGGCAGACAGACAGACAGGCAGACAGGCAGACAGACAGGCAGTCAAAGAGACAGAGAGAAAGAGGAGGTGAGGAGATGAAGTGGAGGCACCTTTTCAAGGAATCTTGGGAAAGACAAGGAAGATATAGGACAATAGCTTGAGCAGAATAGGGTTGGGTCTTGTGAAGTTTTTTGGTTTTTAGGCTAGAGGAGACTTGGAAATGTTTGAAGGTTATGGGGAAGGAACCAATAGATAGGAAAAGGCTGAAGACTGGAGAGGAGAGAGGCGATTGATGTCGCCATTCGATGGTAAAGATGGGAAGGCATGGGGTCAAACATGTGCAGAATAGTGTTAGCCTTGGTAAGGAGAAAGCAATGGAGAAAGTAAGTCAGGTGATGAACTCCTTGGCAAAAGAGGGTGAATGACATGGGGTCAGTATGCAAGTTACCATTATTTGGATTGGGTGAAAAAATGAGATTAATTGTTCTTCAAAATGGAAGCTGCTGAGTAGTGGAGGTAAAAAGAAAATCTGGTTGTGATAGTGGAAAGGAAGGGATTTTCCAATTTCTTATCTGGGGCTAGTGTGTGAGGCATATGAGAGCCCCCAGTGCTGGAGAGGATGGCTGCTTCTCCTCCAGGCTGGCTGAGGTGGGGCTGGGGACTCAACAGTGATTTATTCATCCACGATCAAGCACCTGGCTAGTAAGCATCTGAAGGTGGATTTGAAGCTCACAGACCACAGAGAAACCTGGAAAACCCTGTAAGAAATCACAGAAAATGAAGAGGGCAGAAGCATTAGGGGAAAGACACCCTGATGGGGACAAGATGGAGAAAATGGAATGAGGATAGACGGACAGACTCTGGATGGAGCCTTGGCAGCTAGGTGGTGCATGGAAGTGAAGAAGGAGGGATACAGAGTGAGCCCATGGGTCAAGAAGCGTTTTCAAGGCCTACCTCTACCAAAAACTGGCTCATGACCCTGGGCAAGTAATTTACCTCCTCAGGGTTCAGGAAAGTCTTAAGCTGAGGAACAATGCTTTCATCGTTAGCTCTCATCAGTCTTAACTTGAAGGGACCTCAGAGGTTATCAAGGCCAACTCCTTCATTTGGCAGATGAGAAAACTGAGGACCAAGGAAGCATGAAGAGACTTCCCCAAGGTCACACAGGGGATACTAGATTTAGAGCCAGACGGCACCTCAGAGGCCAGCCCTTTTGTCTTAGAAATGAGCAAACTGATGCCTATGGAGGTTCAGGAACTTGGTCAAGGTCACACAACTGGTAAATGACAAAGGAAGGCTTTGCCAGGAGTTTCCTCACTGATGAAGTTTTAGGCCTGCCCCCTCCCTGCTTACATAGGAATAAATTAATTAAAATGCAAACCGCTCATAAGCACAGTAGTTTGTATTGGTGTTTAAGGTTAAGTTTCTAATAAAACAATTTTAAAAATCAGCCTAAGCAAACTGACTAGGAAATTAATTTTTTTAAATGAAGGAAACATGTCCTAAGGCTGAACCTGCAAGTTTATTATCAATGTGCCTGTCCTTTGCCAAGGGCATTCGAGGTTGGATTGTGTTCATTTCTCAAGATTCTTTAATATAACATATAATAAATATAAACATTTATGAATCGCTATCACACAAGTTGGTTTTTGAGAATTGATTGGGTCAAGCTTAAATAAGCAATAAAAAATGAACCGGATTTATTTTTGCAATTTTGCTCTACTACTAACCAAGGCAAAGTACTTGGCTTGTCCCATTTCTTGAAAAATGAGGAGGGGTGGGATCATCATTGGCAGACTGACAACTAGCCCCATTTCCTCTCTTGTTGAAAGGTCTATGGAATTCTCATACCTTGCTTTGGATGCCATGGAAAAAAAAACTCCGCATCTTCATAAAACGTCTCCAAGCATTCACCACACATACCCTTGTCAAACTTAATTATGTTTTTAAACATTTCTGGGGCATATTATCATTTCAAAGTGTTTTACAATCAGTTTTATTACTTAATAAAGCTTTTAATGGAGAAAAGTTGTACAGTAAAATTATTACGCATATGCAGCTTTTAAATTTTTATTACCGTTATCTTTACATAATTTTCCCAAGTAGAAGGAAAGTAACTTGTTTTGAGGCCCTCCAAATTCAAAGCTTCCAAACAAAAGTTTACAGATAGGAAGCAAGGCAGATGAGTCTCTGTTCTAGCCCTTCAAGGCCACGGACAGATCTCAGGCAGGTCATGCTTCCTGGGCCTGGCCAAGGTGACCTAGTTTCAGAGAGAGGAGCCCCAGCTGAGTCCCAAAGCCAAGCTCAGTCAGAGCCCCACTGGACAAGAGAATGGGGAAGAGAAGCCCCAAATGGCTTCTCTGGTCCCCCTTAAGTGCATGTACACCTCTTCCCCTCCTGGGCCAAAAGAGAGTCATGCTCATTATTTCTAGAAGGTCATTATCACAGCTGCACTGACACTAATCACTCTTATTTCCATCATGCTTTATGGTTGGCAAAGGACTTTTCAATCCATTATCCAAGAATCTGTCCCCCTTCCCTCAGGACACACCAACCCTTCTCTGCCTGAGCACAGTGTGCTCCAGTGGCTGAAAAAATTCACAGGGTCATAGACTTAGAATAGGAAGGAATCTGAGAAGCCCAGTCCATGTTCCTCATTTCATAGGTGAGGAAACTGAGGCATCCAGTGGTTTAGTGTCACACAGCTATGAGTGCCTGAGGCAGGAAGTGAACCCAGTTCTTTCTTGGAAGTCCAGGGTCTCATCCACTACACCACATTGCCTCTTGAATTCACCACCTGGTGGCCAACCTCCTTGAGATGAACTACTTGAATATAATCAGGCTGATTCTTGGACAATAGATGCCCACTCCTTTGCCAAGTCCAAACACCAAACTTCTCCACATTGCTAAACTCTGCCAGAGCTTGTCATCTGCTGGCATCATTTTGGGGAACTCAAGGTTTTCCCCCACCCCATGACATGATGTCAGAGAAAGTTGAAATCATTGATTTCTTTAAATAAATCATCAATCATGGTTGGTGTTTCTGTGTCCCCAGCTTCTACATCTGGCCTCCACAATCAGACAGCTAATGGAAGAATGTCCCCCACTCAGATTTTTCTTCCACAAAGCCAGATGTATTGTCTCCCTAGCACCAGACGTCCAGATGGCAGACTGAACATTACCTTTCCCATACACATGTTCAATCTAGTGTCAACCCAGCTCCCAAAACTCTTTGTCTCAACCTATTGTTTTGACCCTACTGTTGACATTCAGGAAATATTTTTTGATGTAAAAACCACAGGACAGCACTGAGCTTTAACCTCTTACACTGGAATTGTTTTTTGACCATAAAATAAGAACTTGACTGTTTAAAGACTCACAGGGCACTGAAAAAAAGTTGATATATATGTATTCTGAAGAGCCACCCATTGTCCAATGGTTGTCTGGAATGAGACTGTACTTGCATTGGACCAAGGGGGAACCAATGCACCCACCACTTACCTGCTGCATAGCTCCAGCCTGGGATGTGAATGGACAGCTTATTGGGGTGGCTAATGGTGTGGTACAAGGCCATACTGTCTCCTGTCATCTTCCCCACAGTTAAGTGATTTGTTCCTTTCCCAGCATCTGAAAATTCTGGGTTTCTCAGGGGAGGTGTGCTGCTCCAAGGACATGGGGAATTCCCTGAAGAGATTTTGTGCCAAGGTGGGCTTTCCTTTAGACAGCTGTCTTTGAAGTCTGTTTCCCAAGCTGTCGGAGACCTATTCTCATTTTGCTCTGCATGCTTCTGGCTCAGTGGATTGTCTCCCATCTCTTCCTCCTCTGTATTAGCCATGCGATCTACTCCATCTGGTGTTAATCCACGAGAATTACAGTTCAGGTTGAGGGATAGAACAGATCTGTGCATTTTGGAGCCTGTGATGGGAGATGGGTCAAGAGGTATGGAAAGAGATCTGTCTAAGTAATGGACAGTGTTTGCACATGGCTGAGACACGCGCAGGTGAACACAGGAGCTGAACAGAAGAGGAGCTTTCTCTCCGTGACTTGGGGTGGCTGGAGGGATCATTGCATTCTCCTTATTTTCAGGGTTCAAAATCCAGCATGGATGACCTCCACACAACTGCCTGTGAGGTTCAGAAGCCTTGAATGGAGTTGCCAGCCTATTCACGGAGTCCTCATGACCATTTAACAGTCTGTAGGGAGGTTCTGCTTCCTGATCACTGGCCAAAGCTGTTTTGTCCACGAGTCTGGCCTCGGTCCCACACTTGGAGCACAGGGGGTCAACAGTAGTGCCCCACATCAGAGTGTTGGCTGGAGGAGCAACTCTCCTGGCTGTGATGGTGATGGAGGAAAACCCTTTTCTTGGGTTAGGATCCTGATTTTTCCCTTGGGGAAGCAGCTTTGTTCCAGATCCAGTCTCCTTGGAGGATGTGTTGATTCCCATTCCACCAGGAAGCAAGGAGAAGGTTTGGTCAATGTTAGTTGGACTGCGACCAGCCAAAGACTGGTTCCTAGGATGAATTTCAGGCTGAACCATCATGCACTGCCCTGGCAAGACTGGTGCATTCTTCTGCAATCTACGCTCATCAGTCAGCTGGGAAATGAGGAGGGATGAAATCATCTTTGTTTGCTGGGATGCCAGAGTCTCCTGCAAATGATGAGAGACTAAGATTATTATTCAAACTATTCACTGTAACATGTGCCCTGAGTCCTCCTTTCCTAAGCCAGTATGATGCCCAAGAACATCGTTCCAGCACTAACTTCCATGTAACACTTCTCCTGCCTTTTTTCTGCCCCAGAAATAACACGGGCCTGAAATCTTCTCTCCCAAATGCTGGGAAGAGATTTTGGGGGAGAAATTCAGTATTCATTCCCCAAACACAGACCTGACAGATTAACTGACTCTCTCGGCTGGGCAGCTAGTCTTGGGTTTCTTTAATGATGTCTATGTCAGCATTGATTGTCAGACTCCAACACTACACTCCCACCCCCACCCCCTCAGACCCTAGATATACCAGCGTTGATACCCTGCAGTGTTAAAATGCTTCTACCTGGAAGCAGAGGGAGATGTGGCTGGTGTAAGTAGATGGTGATTCTGTGTTAAGTTTGTGTGTGGGAGTCAGTTCAGCACTCTTGCCCAGATGGGTCTGCTATGGTGATGGAGAAAACCCTCCACCCCCATGCCTACCCCTGCCTTCACAGAGCCAGGGAAATGGGGAGATCATGTAGCATCCTGGGTTTCCAGTCTCATTCCCTAGCCAGATTCTCATTGCTCAGCATCCCCAGAATCTCTGGCTTCTGGAGAAACTCAAGGCAGCCAATGAGCAGGAGTGATTGACGATAACTGAGCCTAATTTCTTCTGACCTAAACAATTATATTATCTATCAGGTTAGATGATGAATGGTTTGCTCTGACAAGACAAATACAGTATGCTCCTGTGAAATGAGTGGTTGCAAAAGGAGGGATTTTGGGTCTGTCTACTTTAATAATATAGATGATGGGCTATATTATACTTTTAATCAACAGATGGTACGTTCTCAGGCTCAGCGTGCCGGGTTGGCCCGGAGGAAGCCCTGGGATTGTTCCTCTGAGGACATAGCCTGGCCAGGGCAGGCCAGCTGATAGGAGGCAGCTCCCTGGCCTCCTTATTTGAACTTGTTTATTCAGAAAGCAATGGAGGGGGCAGGGAGAAGAGCCAACCCTGCCACCTACGTTTCTGGCATGCTAGCTGCAGCCAGAGCCCTGTTTTCACATTCATTAGGCTATTTTCTTGTGAAGCTCTGTATGCAACCCTCCACCATCCAAAATTATGTAGCTGAATTTACTGACCACCCACTGAGTGCGGAGATGCTCAGGCTCTGGAAGCTGGAAGGGATGACTGATGGTGGCATGCAGAACCAGCACAACCAGACAGGGAGGAGAGTATATCACAGACGGCACTTTTTGGAGGAGGAGGAGGAAGAGAAGGAGGAGGAGGAGGAAGTGAGCTCATATACTTATGGTGATGTTCAAAAAGCTGGGGCGGGGGGAGGGAAGGGGAAGGAGAGGTGGGTTGGGACTGAGAGGACCAGGGTTCCAATCCCTGCTCCACCACTTCCTGAAGTCCCAGGGTCTTTCTTGATTCTTCTCAGCTGTTCGTACAAGTGACTCCATATGAAATGGGGTCATCGATCAAGGGCTGGAAGGAGTCTCCTAGACCGGCTCCCTCAGGGAGGTCAGCTAGCTTGCCCAAAGCTGCATGACTAGCAAGTGTTGGGTCTAGGAATCAATCTTAGGTTTCCTGACTAGAAACCTAGCATGGCTCATTGAATAATCATAGTCGTTAATGATAATAACTAACATTCACAGAGCATTTGAAGATGTACAAAGCACTGTATATAAATTAGCGCATTTGCTCCTCACAACCACCCCTGGGAAATAGGTATTATTATAATACACAGTTGAGGGAAATGAGGCAGGCAGAAATGAGATGACTTGCCCAGGGTCACAGAGCTGGAAAGTTTTGAGCCAGATTTGAACTCGGGTCTTCCTGCAGTGGCTAGAGCTCCAGGGAGTCAGGAAGACTCATCTTCCTGAGCTCAAACCTAGTCTCAGATGCTTGCTGGCTGTGTGACCCTGGACAAGTCACTTCACCTTTTGCCTCAGTTTCCTTATCTGTAAAATGAGCGGGAGAAGGAAAGGGCGAACTGCTCCAGTATCTCTGCCAAGGAAACCTGAAATGAGGTCATGGAGAACTGGGCATAACTGAAAAATGACTGAAGAACAAGAACCACAGTCAAACACCTGAGCCCAGGCCCAGAGCTGTATCCCCCAGGCCACCCGGCAGCCTCAAATACTTGACAATGACTGTTCCTCTCCCCAGCTGCCGCCCCTACACTTAGTCCCACTGAGGTAAAGTGAAGTCTCTCCCACCAAATCTAGGATCCTATGAAAGCCTTTTGGGAATTCCAGGAGGAACAAGCAGGTACTGAGAATTGTGGGTTTAAACCTGGCAGGGACTGAAGAGGTGTCTGGTCCAATCCCTTCATTTTGCTTCCAAAGTAGAGTCTAAGACCTCTTGTATGCGAAGGGCCTTAGGTCTCCCAGAGTTGGGATGTCAGAGACCACATAATGCAACCTCCTCATTTTACAGATGAGGAAACCGAGGTTCGGAGAAATGAAGCAATTTGACCAAGGTCATATAATAAGAGGCAGGATTTGAACCCAAGTCCTCTGACTTCAAAGCCATGTTCTTTCCATGGTTTTTTCCACTGCTTCCCAGTTACTTTGTATGTGCTTTGTTAATTTATCTGTGTTTTATCCTCTTTGAGGCAGGTAGGGGATGTAATGGATGGAGCACTAGATCTGGAAGCAGGGCTATGTGAGTTCAAATCCATACTCTTACTGACTGTGTGACCCTGAGCAAGTCACTTAACCTGTCTCTCTCAGTTTCCCCAGCTATAAAATGGGGATCATAATAGCTCCTAGCTTTTGTGAGAATCTCTTAGATCACTTCCATCCTTGGATCTATGACCCTGAAGCCCTATGAGAGGCCTTTGACCCTACCTTGGAACTAAAATGATGAGGTTGGATGAAGAGGCTTCTTAGGACCCTACCGCCTCCAGCTCCAGGATCCTACCTGGGTGACCTGAGAAAGCCATATCTCTTCTCCTCATCTATAAAAGGAAGGGGATGAATGATGACTGCTGACATCCTTCCTAGCTCTGAACCTTGATTGTAAGGTGGATAAATTAATTTAAAAGAGGAAAGAGGAAAAGTTGAGAGTAACTGTGCTTCCAAGTCATTCCTGACTTCCTCTGAGACCTGCCGTATTCCATTCCTCCTTTCCAGTTCTTTGCTACCACAAAGAGGGCTTCTCCAACCCTTCTAGGATGTTGGACCTTTGTCTCTGTCTTGACTTCCTTGCAGCAGATGTGCACAGCACTGAATTTTCTGGGTCAAAGGATAGAGAAGGTTTAGTCACTTGTTTTTTTCATAATTCCAAGGTGAAGTTCAGAATGGTTGGGCTACTGCATATTTTTGCCAACGGTGCAACAACATGTCTGTCTTCCTAGAGCTCCTCCAACATTGGCTTTTTTACCTTTTGTCACTTTTGCCAATCTACATAGTTCAAGGTGAGTCCTGGAGATTTTCATTTGTATTTTTGTTATTAATATTGACTTTGGGCATTTTAAATGTGCCCGCTTAAAATAGGAAACAATTTTAAAACCTGTTCATGTGCTTTGACCAATTGTCTATTAGACAATGAATAATGAATGGCTCTTGGTGCTATAAATTTATCAATTCCTACCCCATTTCTAGTTCTGCCACCTGGGGGCAAGTAGCAATAGGGAGATTGGGGTCAAGAGGCACTGCTGAACTAAATGGTAATTAATGTCCATATGGATGGAGACCTGAAAGATGGAATTGATGAGACCTCACCTGAAGTATATGTGTAATGCTTCAGAGGGAGAGACAAGGAGAACCCCTTCTAATTGTCATTCTACCTAGGCCTTAGATGTTAACTTAGCAGCAGAGCGAGACAAGGCTCTTTCTGTGCCTCTTTGGGGAGAAATTACTGGGTCTAAGGTATGGTATGTCTCTACCCATACCCCATGAGCTATTTGGGTGTTTCCTAAGAGAACTATGCTCTAACTATATGATGAGGACTCTTCTCAAATGTGACATGAACTTGAGTAGATTCGAGAGGATTGTGAGACAAGGTCAAGTTAGAAGACTCAGGGCAAAGAGGAGATGGAACTTTCTCTGCTGACAACATGATGGTTTACTTAGAAAATACAAGTGAATCAGCAAAAAAAAACTAATTGGAAAAAAAGAATAATTTCAGTAAAGTTGTGGGCTCCAAAGAAGCCCACAAAAAACCATCTGCATAGTCAAGTCAACAATCTTTTATCAAGTGCTTACTATGTGCCAGGCACCGTGCTGAGTGTGGTAGAAACAAAGAAAGGCAAAAGACAGTCCCTCCCCCCAAGGAGTTCACAATCTAATAGGGAATTTTGGTTGGACTTTGAAGGAAACCAGAGAAGCCAGAAGGAAGAGATGAGGTAGGATAGAATGTGCCAGGCATGGAGGACAGCCAGAGAAAATGCCCAGAGTTGGGAAATGGAGGATCTTGTGTCCAGTGTCACCGGAGGAAGAATACAGAGAGTGGAGTGAATTGTAAGAAGAGCATCTGATTATGAAGGGCTTTAAAAGCCAAAGAATTTCATATCTGATCTTGAAAGTCAAAGGGAGACACTGGAGTTTACTGAAGAGATGAGTTGACATGGTCACATCTGTGCTTTAAGGAGATTAGATTGATAGCTGAGTGGAAGATAGCCTGGAGTGGGGAGAGACTTGAATGAGGGAGACTATTCAGAAGGCTATGAAGTGATGAGGACCTGTGCCAGCGTGGCGGCAGCAGCAACAGAGAAAAGAAGGGGGTTTATATGGGAGATGTTATGAATATAGGATTGACAGGACTTGGGGAGTGATCAGGTACGAGGAGTGAGGAGTCATAAATAATATCTAGATTTTGAACCTGAACTGACAGTGCCCTCCACAGCATTTGGAAAGTTCTAAATAGGGAAAGGTTTAGTTGGGGGTGTGGGGAGAGTTAATGAGTCCAGTTTGGGGCATGAGGAGTACCACATCTATGGGACTTCCAGGTTGAGATAGCCAGTGTTCAGTTGGAAATGCAAGACTGGAGGCTGGAAGAAAGGTCAGAGATGGACAAGTAGATCTAAGAATCACTGACACAGAGATGATCGTTGAATCCATGGAGTTTCCACTCAGAAAGCCATTCATCTATTATTGATTGAAAGGCATTTATCAAGCCCTTACCACATACTGTACTATTTACCAGACATACAAATACAAAGAGTACAACAGACTGTGCCCCCAAGGGCCTTATATTCTAACAGGGAAAATGATTTCAGTGGAACAGTGACCAGGGAGGGGAGATTGGACCTGGGCAGTCACAGGGAGGGTGCATAGAGCCAGGGGCAGAAGGGTTCTTTCCTTTCCAGGAACAGTGGTGTTGATGTGATGAACATTTCCAGAGAAGACAGAGCAGTGGAAGAGAACACAGTGGGAAGATGGCTGGAGATAACATGCCAGATCACTGTGTATCCCCAGATGATGGCAGAGCACATAGGGCAGAGCACATAGGGCAGAGCACATAAAGCAGAGCACGTAGAGCAGAACACTTGGAGTTTGGAAGCCATGAGTTCAAACTCTGCTTCACATACTTACTGAATTTTGGGCCCTGAGTAAATAGCCGAGCTTTCCTGTGCCTCAGTTTCCTCATCTATAAAATGAGAGAATTGTGCTTGATTGCCTCTAAGGTTTCTTCCAGCATCAAACGTATGGTTCTGAGAAGTGAATGGAAGGGAAAGCCTACAGTACTTGAAAGGAAACACAGATGAACTGAGTGGAGGGCATTTAGGGTTAGAGCCAATGCATGAACTTTACTCTTTTTTTGGTTGTTTAGGCCAAAACTGAGGAGAGACCCAACCTCCCAAATGATGGTAGCCACTGGGAAGGGCCCTGGTATTTTCTGCTTGGATCTCCTTTTCCAGAAACAACAGCCTAGCGATGCAGATATCCCTCATCATAGGCAAAAATCTGGAAAATAAGCCATATGTACTGGATCTTAGTTCTGACTTCCATTATCTTCTTAGACTTGGATTCCCTCAGAGGAAAAAAACACCAAATTGATCAGTTTGTGGACAAGCATTAAGTACCTACTATGTGCCAGGCTTTCTGCTGGCTCTGAAGGATACAAAGACAAATGTGTGTCCTGCCCTTCTTCTGAAGTGAAGGAGAGAGAGAGAGAGAGAGAGAGAGAGAGAGAGAGAGAGAGAGAGAGAGAGAGAGAGAGAGATGGGAGGGGAGGCGCCAGGAGACAGTGACTAGTCTGGTGCCACCCATAACTCTTGGACCATTCAATCTACATCAGGATGGTTTTTGTAAATGAAAATTCCATCTCGTGTACATTTGATCTCTTCCCAAACTGGCCATATGGCACCGTTTCTATAGTGCAAACTACTGAAACAGATACATCAATTTTCTCATTCCAGACATGATTTGATTAGTGTGGAGAACTCATGGCATTAAAAAATACCTCTGGTGACGTAGAGTAGCCATGTGCCTGTAACATGATCTTAGAGAATTATCCGGGGCATGGAGGTTCAGGGACTTGCCCAGGGTCACACAGCCATTGGGTTTCAGATCCAGAGCAGGAGTCCAACCCCCTCCACTCTACTACACTGCCTCTGGTTTAAGTGAAGAATGAACAAGGGAGATTCTATCCCTTAGAGAAGCTGTGACATCAAGGACCATAGTTCCTTTCTCCACTGATAAAGTGAAGAAACAGGGTGCCCTCTAAGAATAATTAAGAAGGGTTGGAGAATTTCTGTGGCTCCAGATCCATCCTCTTGTGGCCATTCTGGAGCTGAGCCTCTCTGGACTTAACCAAGCTGGATATCAGATGGAGGCACCCTGCTCCAGCCCTCAGCCCAGGGCAAGAGCCTTCTTAGCTTGTGGCCCCCTCTTTGGCCCAGGGCCACCTCTGAACAGCTCCTCCCTGGAGGATGGCCATGGGGTCCTGAACTTCAGAACTTGCTTTAACTAAGCTTTGTTTGAGCTGACAGCATTTGAATTCCTGAAATGGGCCAAAAAAGAGAAGAGAAACTCTTGCTTCTGGAGAAGATGGGGCTGGGTGGCTGGTTCCATCCCTGCTCAGCCCTCTTGGTGTGCCCAGAGCTCCCGGGCTGGAGGCCAGCCAAGTTTCTCTAAAATACATCACTTTACATTTCCTTTCTCTTAGAAGGTTCGTTAAGATATTGACCTTTTTCAGGCGTTTCAAACATGATCTTCTCCAGCTGGTAATAGCTTTTATGCTTTTATGTATTTTATTGAATGTTTTTAACTTTATACTGATACCCTCAGGCATTTCAGAGGAAGGACACAAGTTTATAAATTGAAACAGGGAATCAACAGATGCAGGATAACGGCTAAGAAAAAGGTCCAACTCTCCCTACACATCAGTAGCTCCCCCATCCTACACTGATCTCTAGACAGCTGCCAATATCATCTTCCCAGTGCTTGTATCTGACCAGGTCATTCCTCTGCTCAAGTACCTTCAGGGGCTCCCTATTACCCCTGGCTGCAAGACCAGTTCCTCAGTTTGGCCCTTAGAGTCCTTCACAAACCACCTTTCTAGATTCATTTCACTTCACATCCCTTCAGGCACTCTAAATGGGACATCTGGCTCTTGGCTGCTCAGCATTCCATTTCCCGCCTCAATGACACTGTAAGGGTGTTTGAGATCCAGGAGCTCTTCACCTGTGCTTCTTGGAATTCCAAGCTACTTTCAAGGCTTGGCTTAGGTCCTTTGCATTGGTCCAAAGAGCCACTTCCTAGGAGAAGTTCTTCCTGATCTCCCCAGCTATCGTTGCTCAATCCCCCATTGAGTAATTTTGTAAAGTAGACACTCCTGGAGGGCAGGGGCTGCTTTGGAATAGTCTTGTGTTCCCAGTGCTTGGCACATAGGAGGCATTTGTTAAACCATTGTTGGTTTTCCCAGTTGAAATGGACTTTTCAAATGAATAAGACATGGTGCTTTTATTATGATATGCTTTGAAATGTCACCATCAGAATGGGTTTATAACAGAGAAGATTGACCACATGGATCCCCCTCTCTAGGTTTTTGTGACACCCCCCACCTCTCCTGGCTCTCCTCCTCCCTCTCCAACTGCTCCTTCTCAGTCTCCTTTGCTGTATCTTCACCCATGTCATGCCTTCTAGCTCTAGGTGTCCCTCAGGGCTCTGTCCTGGTCCCTCTGTTCTTCTCCTTCTGTGCTATTTCACTTGGTGATCTCATCTGCTCCCATAGATTTAATTACCATGTGTATGCTGATGATTCTTAACTTTACCTGTCCTCCCCTAATGTCTCTGCTGATGTCCATTCTCCAATTTCCAACTGCCTTTCAGACATCTCAAACTGTATATCCAGCAGATATCTTGAACTCAACATGTGCAGAACAGAATTTGTTATCTTGTCCCCTAACTCCTACCCATCCTACCTTCCCAGTTATTATAGAGGGTACCACCCTCCCTCCTCCCAGTTCTCCAAGCTCGCAGTCCTGGGCTCCTTACTGCCTCTTATCCACCATATCTAAGCTGTTACCAAGTCCCATCAATCCCAACCTCAGGCTCCCAGTCCTGGGCTCCTTACTGCCTCTCATCCACCACATCCAAGCTGCTGCCAAGGCCCTCCAACCCCCCTTTGCAGCATCTCTCCACTGTGCCCTCTTCTCTCCTCTGACATTGCCCCCACCCTGGTACAGACCCTCATCACCTCCCAACTGGACCACTGCAATAGGTGCTTGGGAGCCTTCCTGCCTTAGGTCTCTTCCTCCTCCAAATATCCTCCATTCAGCTATCAAAGCAGAGTTCCTAAAGTGAAGGTTACTCCCCTCACCCAATAAACTCCAGTGGCTCCCTATCATCTCCAGGATCAAATACAAAATCCTCTGGTGCCCTTCATAACCTCATCCCTCCTTGCTTTCCAGTCTTCTCACATCTTACTCCCTAACATGTACATTTAGATTCAGTAACGTTGGCTTCCTGGCTCTTCTATTAATAAGATCCTCCATCTCTCAACTCTGAGCATTTTCTCTGACTGTCTCCCATGCCTGGAATGCTCTCCCTCCTCCACTCTGACCACTGACCTCCCCAGCCTCCTTCAAGTCCCAACTAAAAACACTACTGTCTGCAGGAAGCCTTCACCAGACCTTCTTCATTCTAGCGCTACTCTGCCATTTTCTGATGACTTTGTATCTCGCTTGTTTGTATGTATTTGTTTGTTTGTTATGTTTCTCATTAGACTATGAATTCCTTGAGAGTGGGCACTGTCTTTTGCCCTTTTCATCAGAGTGCCTGGCACATGGTTGGTGCTTAATAAATGCTTATTGACTAAGTGACTAATCAAGGCCAAGGGAAATGAGGAGCAGCATTTCTCTGCCCTGCAAAGGAAGATTTTATGGAAACCTTCCTTTAATGCTTTCCCATACTGTGGCAGTGGTACCTGACTGCTCACACGGTCACAGGACATCAAATTTAGAGCTGGAAAAACCTCAGAAGGTATCCAGTCCAACCCTGTCATTTTCTGGGTGCAGACAGTGAGGCCCAGAATGATTAAGTGACTTGTTCAGGGTCACACAGATAATGGCAAAGCCAGGAATTGGATCCACTGGAGTGGCCACTCTGGCAAGTATGGCTGGAAAGACTCTGAGCATTTGCCCTGGACTGTCTCCACTATCCAAGGACCTACCTAAGCTTGGAGGGCCTCATCTCTAGGTGGAGCTGCATGGGAAAAAAGAAGAAAATGTGAGTAGTAGAGGGAGAGGAAATGGAAGAAAGAATGTGGTCCCAGTGGAAATGAAAGGTGGTGGGACATAATTAGAGGAGTTTGCCTTGCCTGGAAGACGGATCATTACTCCTTCAGAGAAGGGACCGATGGACAAGAGAATGGATCATGATGCTGAGGGAATCTGTGGTATTGAATTTGGAAAAAAAGGACATTCACCCATGATGATCTCTATTTTTCCAGTGTAGTATAAGTGTTCATTAAGCAGTTAGTATATGGCAGTCACTGGGCTGAGTACTGAGGCTAAAATTAATTCAAAAATGAAGATGGTTCCTGCCTTCAAAGAGCTTCCATTCTAAGTAGGGGAGACAGCACATGTAGGAGAGTTGAGCAGCCAGGGGCAGAGAATGGCTTGGTGGGCCTTAGGGCACAGTGACAGGACTGATGCTGGGGGTCTTTAAAGTATATTGTTGGGAAGGGGAAAGATTGAGGAGAAATGGATGGATAGAATTAGGGCAGGAGCTCATAGGGGGAATAGAGGGGCTCTGCTTTGCTCCATTGGCCACATGCTCTGCTGAGAGGGAGGGGGAAGGAAATGCTGAAGAGAAACCTAGACTGCAGGGCATGTGATAGGGAGTCAATTAAGTATGAATGAAAGGATTTTCCTGCAGCAGGGAAGATCCAATTGCAATTCCCTTTGTGGCAGACCCAGTCAGCCTGGTTGTGTGACTTCTTGCAGTCCCATTCAGCAACCTGTGGATTGGAGTGAAGAAGGCAGACAGTGGGGTCAACTGAGGTTGTGGTTTAGAAAGCGATGAGTCAAAATTGAAGAAGGAAAGAGGATCCAAGGGTAGAGGCCAGAAGAAGATTGAACTAATTATTATAGCATCAAAGTCTCAAAGGGAGGAAAGCAGAGCCAGCCCAGTGATGATGAGCTAGGAAATCAGGGAGGCATGGGTGTGATGGGAACAGAGAATAGATTTAGACATGGCTCAGGGCAAGAAGAGAAGGCTAGAGTTAGATAGAGGGATTGCAGAGTTCTGGAAATGCAGAGGCAGAATACTTGTGGGTCATGATGCCATGAAGTGCATGGCCATCCCTGTGTATGTGTATGTGTATCCCTGTGGTCATGAGAAGGTGAGGTCATGGGACTTGAAAAGGGAGATGAATTGGAAAGCCAGCATGTTTGAAGGGGCATCAGCATGCAGATGTGTACACACACGTTCACACACAGAGCACCATTCCAATGTCCCATGTATCATTGTGATTCCTTTTGAATAAGGTACACATGTCCTGAGTCACTTTCCTGCCATCCTTTCTGTCCCACAAGCGTCAGTGAAACCTTCAAGGTCAAATTCACCTCCTTCCTTTAGCAGTCCCATTGTTTCCTGCTTGTTACCCATGTGAAGTAAATTTGTGTCTAGACATCTGAGTCCATGGTCTTTACTGTTGGGTCTTGTCTTGTGGAGTATTGCCTTTTGTGAATTACTGATTCTCCAGCTATTTTTCCTATGTTCTATCTGCTACTCTCTGGGGTATGAGGCTTGAAAGATTTACGGTTTTCTCCTCTCTGGATCCCCTTTCAATTCAAAGCCCTTCTGATCAGATTCTCAAGACTCCAGGCCAATGTATTTTTATTGGCCCTTGTTACATGCACTCCATTCCTGGCCAAGAGTCCAGATGGTTTTTTATAGTCTATGCTGTGTTCCAGGATTCCAAGTTAGGTTCAAGACTCCTTTGACTTTCCCTTCCTGGCATTCCAAGTGTCCTTAACCATGTTATCCTGGAACAAATTATGTATGATCTCATATTCTTTTCTTACTCGCTAAGGTCTCCCTGAGACATCTCGATTGAGATAGCTCTAATGGTCAATGAGGAAAGTGTAGGGGCTGAAATGGCAATCTTTCTCCATCATTTGGGGCCCCAAGGGATCCATTATTTACTAAGAAAAGTTCACATTTTATTAAATACAGGTTGACTAAGAGTCCATCTAGCATCTAAACTAATCAATTACCCCGCAGTTAAATCTGAATCAACATTTGAAGGAAATGCCCGCCATTTAATGTTAGGAATCCTTCATGTACATCTACATTCTTTAAATTTAGTCTGTTCTTTCAACTTCACTTTGCCTTTGGACAGCAAAAGCTGGAGGACAATAGCCATCTATAAAAAGGAAATCAGGGTTTTGTGAACTGTTTTAGCTTCGATTTCATTTTAATGTTGGGGATGCTTTCTTATAGTTTGGAGAAACCCTGCTAAGTTTCTGTACAGGCATCCTCTATCTAGTCTATTTGCATGCTGGATCTGTATCCAATAAAATTTTGAGTTTTTTTAATCAGATCATTTTAAGGGCATTAGGTGTGCTTACATATTTTTCTTCAAAAGTGTAGATGTAGAAGTCATGGAAGCCCACACTGTTCACAATTTCTGTTCCATGAATTCAGTTCTGATTAGACAAAGTCAAATGCAGTCACCACAACAGATGCTTCCATTTTAAAGTTGAATGTGTTTTGTGTCTAGAAGTTAGATGCATGCGTTACCTTGGAAAAGTCAGATTTCTTCTCTGCAACCTCAGACTGAAGGTTTCTAAGTGAAAGCTGATCACTCTCATTGTACGGCCTTGCCTGGATTCCTAGGAAGAAAGAGAAGTTGCGTTGCTTAGAACATATGCAAGGCCAGCTCACATGGTATACCTGGCTACTACAAAAGCTGTTGGCACTAACTCATGTTTTATACCAGTGGGCACAGAAGATGGTTTCTCTTTCTTCTCAGGAGAAATCCTTTCAATGCCTCCATTTCCCTCTTCAATAGTCAAAATCACAGACGTGGCAGCTTATAAGGATTCTTGCATTGGGTGGGTACATTGCTAATGCATTGTCATTATTTCTAAGGAAATTCCTCCCCCTTCAGAGGCTCCACCCCAGGGTACAAGTGGTTGTTGTAGAGGGAGAAGACAGTGATGGGCAAGATGCAGGGCATGAAAGGCTCCTTAATAGGCCCAGTCTTATTCAGCCTCTTGTCTTCGATGATGATTGGAAGGAAGGGATTATTTCGCTTTTCTGTTGTGTCCCCAGACCTTTTCACGGTGCCTGGTACAGAGTAGGCACTGAATGCTGACTGATTGATGCTTGGAGATACAACAAAGTTTTTATAATTAAGTTCAGTAAACATTGGGCCCTGGACTGATGATAGACAAAAGGGAAATAGTCTCTGCTTTCAATGGATTCTACTGGGGTCAACAACACATACGCAGGTAAGTCCATCAGTCACAACGGACATTTATTGAGTTGCTTCAACAACAACCAGCAAGGGAGACTGAGTAGGAGCAGTTATAGATGAAGCAAGAGAATTGAGAGTTAGTCACAAAGACCCCAAGAGGAGAGAGTCACCAGGAGAGAAAGATAAGTAGTGTCAGATGCTTCAGAGAGCTCCAGGAGGATGAAGACTGAGAGAAGTCCCTCAAATTTGTCAGATCACGGGTGACTTTAGAGAGAAGAGTAACAGCTGAGAGGGGAGTTAGTAATAAGGCTATGAGAGGTAGAGATGTGCGGGAGAAGAGAAGTAGAGAAGTGAGCCCGGCAGCTTTGTCTAGAGTCTGGCTGTGAAAGGGAGGACAGGTGTAACACGACATAGAGGGGATGATAGGGCTTAGTGGGAGGTTTTATTGAAGGAGGTAGGAGACTTTGGTGTGTTTGTAGACATCAAGAAATGAGCCAGTAAATAGTAACAGACTGGAAATTAGAGGGGAGAGATGATGCTGGGGGAATCTGCCAAAGAAGGGATCAGTGTTATGTGAAGAAGGCGGGACTTTAGTGGGGAGAAATGAGGAGAGAATGGGAATGGGGGATGGGGAATGTCGAGAGGTTGAGGGAGAAGAGGGAGCTCATGGCATGGTGCTGAGGCAATGTCCTCAGCTGAGGAGGGGAGGTGTGGTAGATAGCTTGAACAGACACTCTGGGGGATGACACAGAGAATGATCATCGAGCACTAGAAATTTGGTCCTTTTACGTACTTTTAAATGCAGACCTGTAGTGTATCTTTATCTGTATCTGCAGTCATTGTATCCCTCCCAATATGTCCCCCTTCCCCTCCCCGAGAGCCGTCTCTTATAACAAATAATAAGAGAAAAAATGGCGCAACCGGAGCATTGGTCCAATCGACATTAGAGGCAATTTCCACCTCGACAAAGAAGCAGCAGAGTCACCTTAGGCCAGCACAAGAGGAGGAGGGAGCTGCCATGTTCTTCTGGGTGGGCCATGCAGAGCCAACCTTCGGCTGCATGTCAGGAAGAACATGCCAACAGCCAGAGAAGCCCACGGGGGAGTGGAAAGCCTCAGGAGGTGGTGGGGTCCTCTCCTTGGAGGTCTTCAAGCAGAGGCCAAACTACAACCTGTTGGGGATGTCCCAGGGATGTTCCTTCTCCCGAGCTCCCTTCCTGCTCCATCATTTTGCCCCCTGCCACCTGCCACGTGGCCCTTATATTTTATGACGAGGATTGGAGTGACCACCACAAGATGCAGCCTCCTTCTCATTGCCAATGAACCAAGGCAGTGTGGGGGCCAACTTGCCTCTTCCCCAATGGCTGGGTGTCAGGAGTATTGAACCTCCATATTTGCAAATTCAGTAAAGATGCAGATTCAGCTTATTGCAGAGGAAAGCATGGCTGGTAAAGCCCAGGAGCACTGATTACCTCCTTGTCTCATAGCTAGAGGAGACAGTCAGGGTCTGTCACTCCGAAGCCTTGAAGTAAGGGGACGAGGCAGCTCTCACACTGAGCCAGGAGCCTTTTCCTTCCTCCCTCGTGCTCCCACTTCCCTTCCCTCCATCTGCTACTGATCCACATCTCCGAGGCTCCCTTTAGGATGCAAACTGGCCTACACAGCACCTAGTTACTTCCCACGTTTAAAAGACCCACCTGCATCTTTTAGAACCATTGATTTGAAATGTCTTTTCCATGTAGTTGGAATTGCCTCTAGAGAAGAATCTGACCCTCATTGGGGAGCCCCAAGTTCTGGTCCCTTTCGCCTTAGCAAACAGGAGCTCATTACTACAGGGCTTTCCTTCCAGCATGCCTGTAGGAAAGGTAGGGTGAGGACTATTTTTCCTATCCCTGGGTGAGAAACTGAGGTAAAGAGAGGTCAAAGGATTTGCCTAAGGTTATCAAAAAATAAGGATGGAAGGGAAGAAAAAAAGAAAGGGAAAGGAAGAGAGAGTAGAAGGAAGGAAAGAAGGAAGGAAAGAAGAGAGAGAGGAATGAAGGAAGGCAGGAAGAAAGGAAGGAAGGGAGGGAGGGAAGGAGAGTAGACAAAAGGAAAGATAAAAGGGTAGAAGGAAGAAGAAAGAGTAGGAGGAAGAGAGAGGGTGGAAAGAAGGGAGAGAGAAGGAAGGGAAAGTGAAAAGGAGGGAAAGAAGGAGGAATCAACCTTGAAATAGGAGGCCATACTCTGTCTCTATCAGACATGTAGTTCCAGACTGTATTATCCGAGAAACCCTGCACTGTAGCGAATAGAGTGCAGGACCTGGTTTCTAGAAGATCTGGGTTCAAATCGTACCTCAGACACTTCTTTGTCCTGTGACCCTGAGCAGGCTTTTTTCTCCCTCTGAGCCTCAGTTTCTCATCTGCCAAATGGGGCAATGGTGCCATATCTCACAGGACAGTTGGGAGGCTCCGACTTAATGACAATTTTCCAATGCTTTGTAAATGTCAGAACTTCCTATATGCAAAGGTTGGTGATTGGTCTCTGGCTGCAGCTGTGTCCCCCTCTGGAACGAGAGTATTAACAAGAAGTCCTGGCTGCAGCTGACAGATGGACTATGGGCACTCAGGGGCTTTCCCTGAGAAGTTCCAGGGGATTGCTAGAAGCTGGCACTCATCGCAGGCCTCTTACAAGCTGTGAGTGAGAACCCAAACACCAGGAAAGCTGACTGCAGTGGCCTGCACTGGCCTACAAGTAGGCTTTTAATTTTAAAATTAATTTAAAACGATACCAATACAAATTTCTATAACCAGGGCAGGTGGGCAGTAGAAATTTTCTAAGTTCAATACTATATCCATTAATCAGCACATTGATACTGGATCATCTCTGAGTTACTGTAATAGAAGGCAAGCTTGAAAATGTGATTTTACTCTGTATTTGTGGTCAGGTTATAATGTAGGGAAGATATCCCCCTAAAGAGAGAATTAGATAAGGCAATAAGACAAGGATACAATATAAAAGCTTTCTAATTAAATGTAACGGTCAATTTTGAGAAAACAACAGAATTAAACTTTTTCCAAACGTATCTAGCATGGAAATGCAGGCTTTGAGTATGTTTTAGTACTAAGTTCTCAAAATTGAATTAAGGATTTGATGTAGAAAATTATATTGATAATTGTAAAGACAGTGAAGCTATTTTTTCATTTTTTATGAAAAATGATAATTTTTCTGATAATTTTGAGAGACAAAAGAGTTCATTTTACAAATTAGACACATTAATATTTTAAGATTCTGAAGTCAGACACAGGATTTAGTTAAGATAGAAACAGAATGTGGTATATTAAAAACTGAAATTATTTGAAGTTTAAGTTTGGAGAACCAAACTTCAGAAATTGTAGTAAATTGTATTGTCTTGTTGCTGGCAGATTTTGGCAGAATTCTCCGGGAATGAAGCTGAGAAGCAGAGCCCCCTTCCTAGCTGTCCTGGGGATGAAGCCTCTTCCAGAATTTCCAAGAGAAGCTATCTAGGAACCAGACGACTACATGGGACACCTGGGATTCCAAACGTGCTGATTAAACGAACATTGGGAGTGCGTTACTAGGATACAGGGAGACGATGTTAGTTAATATTGATGATCATTGTTGTGTGGCTTTGCCCTTTTCTTTCATGGTGTTTGTGTTTATGCTGAAGTTTTCTGGGTTACCTTGGTGACATGTAAACCTCCCTTCTCAAAATGAGTCCATTGTGAGCCGTCTAAGTAGTTTGATTTGTAGCCTGACTTTTGTAAATCTGATTATGAATATATGGAAAACCTCACAGATCTGGCTTGTTGATAAGTGATCCATGGAGGAGGGTGGCTTCCAACTCCCCCATGAATCAAAAGGGGGAAACTGAGGGGATCGAGACAGCAAGTGGCTAATTGTGGGAACTGAGTGAACCACATGGGCTCCATCTTGTGACTCAATCCTGGAGGCCGCCCAGTTCCCCTTCTATTCACTTATGGGTCTTGTCCAATTTCTGTACTGTGAGAAAACTTTCTTCAATTGTGGGAATTGGAAGAAACCCTTATTGTATTGTTTGAACCTAGCCCTGTGTGGCTGGGAAGCTGGACCACCCCACCTGCTGCTTAGAGCCCCTTAACCAAGGACGTGGGTTATGCTGCCCAGAAACCCAGTCAGATCCAAAGATTGATGTGATGAGTTTTCTCACAATTGATCATCTCCAGCAACCCATGTGTCTTATCTGAAAACTGGCCCCATCCCAATCAACCAGTTTCTATTTTCATGTTCCCTTGCTTGCTCACAGATGCCAAGGGGTTGGGTGGGGGGTGCAGGGATACCACTTTTTCTGATTTCAGGGAATTGCCCCTGTTTGCTCTCCCCCTCCCAACTTGTAAAGTCCCTAATCTTTCCTCCAATCAGAAATCAGATGACCTAATCTTGTGTCCTGGTTAATTGTTGTCTTTTAGTTAATTAATCATTTGACTCATCGTCCTTAATGCACCCAAGTCTGTCCCCCTGTACTGGGGTCCAGTGCCAAGGCTGAGGAAGGGCCTCAGACCGATGTGTTGGGCAGTTGGCACGCGGTGCTTAATAAAGCCATATAACCAGAAGCTCAAATCTTTCTCTCCCCAGCCCTTTCATCTCTCACCCGCCACTAGCCCAGGGGCACTTATTGTTTTTGTTTTGTGGCCATAGCACTCACCACCTAGTTAGTGCTTAATGATTGCTCAGTACTTGAAAATAGCAAGGTGTCCCAAAAGTCTGAGTGCATTTTAAAGCTTTGCTAGTGTAAGGCTGCGCAAAGGCTTTGGGGACACCCTCTGTAACTCAGTCCCCACATCAAGCTTCACCAAACCCCTTGAGGTGGATGCTGCAAGTATTATTATCCCTGTTTTACAAGTGAGGAAACAGCCAGCAGAGGTAGAGTGGCTTGCCCAAAGTCACACAGCTAGGAAGTGTCTGAGGCTGGATTTGAACTCAAGTCTCCCTGACTTCAGGCCCGGGGCTCAATATGATCCCCTGCACCACTTCCAGAAAGAATATGCTTCAATTCATACTTAACCCCTTCCCTGCACCTCTGTGGTAAGTTCTTCAGCATCTGGTATCCAAAGCTTTTTTCTGTGTATTTGTGCTATATCTAAAAGAAACTTTTGAGAAACACTCTCATCCCTGGGTATCTGGATGGCTTTGCAGACAAAACCTGGACTTGAAGTTACAAAGATCCGGGCCTGCATCCTACCTCAGGCATTTATCAACTGTGTGACTCTGGGCAGGCCATTTAGCTTTCTGTGCTTCTGTCTCCTCATCGGTAAAATGAAGGCGTTGGACCCAATGGTCTCCATGGATCCTTCCAGCTCTCAATCTACCAGCCCTGTGATCTGCTCTGTTGAGAGAGAACAGTCACTGAGAGGCAGCTGGTTCTCATCACCTCAGCCATTCTCTGGTCAGAGTGGAGTTTGGGGGAGAAGTCACACCATTACCTGCCTCGGCTGGGCTGAACATACTTTACTGACGTTTCAAAGACCTTGGCCTCGGCTCTCGACTGAAAAAAAGGGTAAGGCTGAACAGAGACCAAAAGGAGATGTTTAAATTTGAAAAAAACGCTTCTCTCAGGACTCTACCTCCAGCCCTACTGTGGGGTTAGAGCGAATGGCTGGGTTCTCAAGTGGGATGGAGGGCTTGGAATGTTTACATGGCAACCAGGCCAGGACGATGGGATTCTAGCTTCCAAATATTGTGGTTAGGAAGCAGCCAGCAGCAATTCTGTGCTTGGCAGGAGTGTCCAGGCACATAGGCCAACTAGGTGGCACCATGGATGGAACACCATGGGTTCAAATCTAGCTTCAGACATGTACTAGTTTTGTGATCTTGGGCAAGTCACTTAACCTTGTTTGCCTCAGTTTCCTCACCTATAAAATGACCTGGAGAAGGAAATGGCAAACCACTCCAGTATCTCTGCCAAGAAGACCCCAAAAATAAGGTCATGGAGGGTCAGACATGACCGAAATAACTGAATAACAATGTTTGGCACAGAGACCAAGATTGCTCAGAAACCCCCTTCTGACTTTTCCGCAAAGGCTGACCAGGGTGAACAGAGGGGATCTTTGATCCTCCTTTCCAAAGGAAGATGAGTCATTGTCTACTCCCTTCTTACTAGGCTGCCCATCTTCCACTCTTGGGGCATTCTTATCTTAGCCTGTTTTGTTTACAGGCAGATGTTTTCTTTCTCATGTTGAAAGATTATATTAAGACACATTCAGATGATTCCAGTGTTAACTTGGAGTCATTAAAGGTGGGTTGAATGTGTGACACTAAGCAAATCACTTCACTTCTGTATCCTCATCTCTAAAATGGGGATAATGATGGAGCACCAAACGCATCAGGCTCCCGTGGAGCTCAAGTGAGATCATGGATGGCAAGCATTCACAGGTTTAAGTCTGACTGTAGCATATGGCCTTTCTTCCCTCCCTCCCTCCCTCCCTCCCTTCGTTCCTTCCTCCCTCCCTCCCTTCCTTCCTTCCTTCCTCCCTTCCTTCCTTCCTTCCTTCCTCCCTCCCTTCCTTCCTCCCTCCCTTCCTCCCTCCCTTTCTTCCTCTGTCCTTCCTCCTTCCTTCCTCCCTTCCTCCCTCCCTCCCTCCCTTCCTTCCTTCTTTCCTCCCTCCCTCCCTCCTTTCCTTACTTCCTCCCTCCCTTCCTTCCTTCCTTCCTTCCTTCCTTCCTTCCTTCCTTCCTTCCTCCCTTCTTCCCTTTCTCCTTCCCTCCCTCCCACCCTTCCTTCCTTTCTTCCTTCCTTCCTCCCTTCTACCTGCCAGCCTTCCTTCCTTCCTTCCTGCTTTCCCACCTTCCCCAATTCCATCACTAATTCCCTTCTCCCTTTCCACTCCGATGAGAGAAAAGACAAACAAAACCATTGGAACAATTATACAAATAATCAAACAAAATAAATTCTCCCATTGGTTGTGTCTTTCCTAAGACCTTTGGGAATGAGAAGACACATTGTGAGTCTTCCTAGGAGGCCCAGTGAGGAGTCCAGTGGCCCTTGGGGCTGTGAGAAATTGTGATCTCATCCCTGTGGGCTCTGGCTCAGTTGATGTCATCCCTCTAGGCTTGGCAGACTGCCTCCAAGAAGCACCATGACCAAACAGTTACTCTGCCCTGGGTGATGTGTACTGTTCTAAGCCTTTCTGAATTTGGATGGGCTGGGCACACAGTCCATCACCAGGTCTGAGCTCAAGTCTTTCCAGCATGGTGCCAATGTAGAGCTGTCACCTTCAGGAACCCTGAGTCACCTCCATTCTAGCACATGACATCGGAGGAGGGCTTCGAGTGGTGAGACTTGGTCCAGACCTATGATTTCATCAGTGCAGGGACTCCCAACAGGGACTCTCCCTCCTCTCCTGAGGAGTGGGGAGCCAGGCCAAGAGGCAGTGATCTGCCTCATTTAGGCAGAGGTCAGCAGGCACGTGTGAGGCTCTGAGCCACAGGGGATGGAGCTCTTGGTGCCCAGCAGCAAGGTCACCGCTGTGGCTTTGCCCAGTCTGGCCCCCGTGCCTGGAATGCTCTGTCCGCCTCTCTGCCTCTGAAGCCCAGACTCCATTGGAGACTCTGCTCAACAGCCACCTTCCACATGAGGCTTCTCCTCATAGTCCCAGTTATGATTTAGCCTCCTCACCACAATATCACTCTGTTACTTTTTGTAAAGAGGGCAGTTAGGTGGATAGAGCACTGAGCCTGGAGTTTAGAAGACCTGAGTTCAAATCCATCCTCAGATACTTACTAACCCTGGGCACATCACTTAATCTCTGTCTGCCTCAGTTTCCTCATCAGTAGCATGGGGATAATTAAAAGCACCTCCCTGGCAGGGTGGTCGTGAGGATCAAATGAGGTAATGATCATACAGCCCTTAGCCCAGTGCCTGGTACATAGTACGTGTTATATACATGTTTGCTATCCAATCACCATTGTATATTTTCTGTTCATTTATATGCCTCCTGGCGGTTTCCCTCAGTAGAATGTAAGCTCTTTGAGGACAGAGCCTGTCACATTTCTCTCCTTGTCTGCAGCACCAAGCATAGAGCCCAACCCCTAGTAGGTGCTTACTAAAGGTTTGTTGATTGATTACTAAAGGTTTGTTGATTGTGAATCCCACCCCACTCCCAATGGAAACTGCTTTGAGGGGAGGCACGGCTTGTTTTTTTCATGTCTCTAACTCCCAGCACTATCCTTGGCACATAGGGAAACCCTAAATAAATGCTTGCTGTATGAATTTTTAATGGCACAAGCAGGAAAAAGAGGCCTCATTTTTAGGGCAGAGCCAGACAACAACAAACAGACAGACAAACAAGGAAAAAAAATAATTGGAGATGTTAGATATCTTGCAAGAAGCTGCCAGGAGCCTGGCACACCCCAGAGGAGAGGCGAGGAAGCCGGAGGCCTCTCGTGCCCCCAGATGCATTAGGAGATGAAACGCACACATATCATCGCCAGTGTCAGGATGGATTACCCCTTCGCCAGGAGCAGCCAGTGTTGTTCTTTGGTGTTTGCTTTGCTCGGGGTGCGGTGTTTTCCCTCTGAATTATTGGTCAGGGCTTGTGTGCGGGGCCCCGGTCTGCGGGTGAGCACCGGCCTGCCGGGCTCATTACAAGCTCCTCCGCACGGCGGACAAATGGAGCTCATCCACTCTCGGAGAGCCCCCACTCGTCAATCCCTCATTAGGAGAGCCATTAGGCGCGGGGCTCCCATCAGGGGACTGCAGGCAGCCCCAGACCTCCGCCAAACAGAAGCCCAAACCCTCCTCTTCAATGAGTCTGCCCCATGCCGCGATTATCCTTTATCCCTACTTAAGAAACCGAGCATCCTCTGTCTGTGTACAGGCAGAGAATGGCTCATCAGCTAACCAGGGTCATCTTAACTGGGCAGCCCTTCCTTTAGGAGCATAGATCTGGGGCTGAAAGGGACCTTGGTAGCCAACTAGCCCAACTGCTTCATTTTACAGAGAAAGAAACTGAGACACAGGGAGGTTGAGTGACTTAAAAATAATAAAGCTCAGAGGCAGGATTTGCACCCAGGTCCTCTGGTGACAGAGCCAGATTTCTTCAAACTGCATCATTCAACTTCCTGGTTTTTGGAGAACAAGTTCAAGCTTGGCACAGTCTTCTTCTCCTCCAGCATAGCCTACACCAAACTTAGGCAAGGCAGAGGAGATTGGGGCTTAGGGAGGGATCATTGAAAGCCGGGTGGGTAGGGGCTGTGGAGATCAAAATCACAGAACTTCTGACTTGGAAGGGACCCAAGCCAACCAGTCCAACCCATGCCTGACTGCACATCACGTGAGGTCACTCACCCTCTAAAGTGATGGGGAAACCACCACTTCCAAGGAAGTCCACTCCACATTTAGCCTCATAGGTTCCTATATCTAGGGCTGGAAAAGACCCCAGGGGCCACCAAATCCACCCCATAGCCAATCATAGGGCTTCTCTCCAATGTGACCACACCTATTTACTCTGTACCCTTTCCTGCCCTTGAATCCAACTTGACTCCCTTTATTGCAGAAGCTTCCAACCTTTCCCTTCTTGTGACTCACATAGTGGTCCCTCAGGCACTTAAAAAACTGACAGTGACCCATGTATCCACAGCAGCAGCTTCACATGTGCCACTGGTGAAATTCTCCTGCACTCCCAACTAGAGTGCCTACTTGGGGAAAAAATACTGACACAGGTGGGTGATTAAAAGTTTGAGGACTTTTGGACCAGATAAACTCTGAGGTCCCTTCTCGCTCTAAACCCATGGTCCTATTACTGTGGGCATCCTAATGTTGACTGCATCAAGCCTTAGGACACTTTAATGGTGCCATAATAAGACCCAGGTCCATGCAAACAAGATTGGCCTAGCAATCCACATGGGAAAGTCCAAGTGGATAACAAAAGACAGTTGCCCACCTTGTAAAATGCAGTTGTCTAGGCAGTCCAGTGAGTGACTGCATTGGTGCAAATGTCTTGAATAAGCATGCTTATGGACAATCACAAATGACTAAGAAGAGGCTACCAGGCAGGACAAGATTTAGGAAAGAGTATCAGACTATTCCCTGCCATGAAAGTCTGTGATTTTAATCTTAGTATTCTCCGAGGAGACAATCTGGTTGGGAATTGTGGAATGTCATGAGGGCAAAAGACCCAAGATTGCAGGTGACCCCAAGGGCAGCAGAAAGAGGCAGAGTGGGAGGGAGTATTGTGTTACCAACGGTAATGTGCTTGTGAGAAATAGCATAAAGCATGTCATCAAGGACCAGAGAGGTAGATTGGTCATGTGCCAAGAGTGGGAGATGAGGACCCAGGTGCCATTGGCATACATATTAATTACATGTATTACCTTTGGGCAAATTCCCTATGACAGACATGGACAAGAACTGCTTTGAATGAGAGGGTCTGGATGGGCTGCCTGGTGTATTAGGGGAAACAGCATCCATACCTAGGAGATGCCAGAGTGTCTTTGAATTCAATGAGCTTTCTATTGACTTACCTGCCCCCAGAAGGCAGAAGAGGAACAATAGGTGGAAGGAATGACAGAAGGGGCTTAACCTCCTTCCCAGTGAGGGCTTCCCAAAGGGGAGTGGGCTACCTTGGGAGGGAACAGTTTCTACATCATTGGAAGTCTTCACAAAAGGATAGATAATCACCTGCCTACCATGTTGGAGGAGAGATTCTCCTGGGAATATGGGGTCAGGGGCTAGACAGTTGCCAGGGTCCCTTTCAACTCTGGCATTCTGTGATTCTGTGGATACCAACCGCTGGAATGAGGTGGGAAGCAATTCCATTCCCTCACTGAAATCTAAACTAACTCCTCTTTCCCCGGCCAATCTGGGAGCAAGAGACACTACCTAATGTTGGCTTGTCTCCGTGCCATCCTGTCAGGACCGACATTGCATCAGGTGTTGTCCTTGAGTGGGGAATGAGAAGCTTCCCTTACAAATCCCCCAAACTAGAAAAACAAGACAATGAAAAGTTGGCCTGAGAATCTGGAGCTTAGGTAAGGAGATAACAGCAAAGGTGTGCTGAGGAAAAGTAGCTTTCCCTGCAGGCTCGTTAGCACATGTTTCTTCCTGCCTCATTCTAATTATAATCTGGATGATAGACATACAAAACACACAGCAGCTGAAAAGGCATCTGTAATCAGGCTGCCACTTCTCAGGAATGGAGCAAAGGAGGAGTCAGTTGATTTGGACTTCTCCTCCAGGTGAGGGGGAGGAAGAAAGGGAGGGCTCCAAGATAAGAGGCTGGGGAGTTTGAGGGAGACAAGAAAGTACCCTCGGATGAGGATGAAATGGAAAATGAGGAGAGCAAAGGAGAAGTGGAGTGAGGGGTGGTTCCTGTCGCCACTGATATGGTGCTTGACGAGGCAGGACCAAAGAGGGTGGCCCTGAATGGAGAAGGAGAGTTTCTGGAAGAGGAGGAATGTACATTCTGGAAAGTTTTCTCAGCCCTAGTACCCAGAGCTACCCAAGCCACCAGCTCATGGTCTAGACTAGAGCCTGGAAGGAGGGGAAGGGCTTGAAGAGGATCGCAAATAATCTTGTACATTCACCAGAGTCCTTATAGGTGACTGTTAAGAACCAGGACCCTTGAGACTACTTCTGTATCCACAGCGGCTAGCCCAGAGTTGCATCTGGTTCAAAGCAAGGTATGTGCTGCCCCATCAGAATGGGAGCTCGTAGGAGATGACAAACATGATGTATACAGAGAAGTGTGGGAAGACTGCTCTCAACTGATGATGAAAGTGAAGTAAGCAGAACCAGGAAACCACATGCACACAGTGACTTCAGAGTTGGAAAGAACAATAGCTACACACAGTCAAAAGGGAAGGCTGAGAAATAACAAAGACCAAGCCTGTACCCAATGCAGTTATGTGAGAGGACACCTCCTCCCACTCCTTTGCAGAGGTGGGGTCCATGGGTGTGGAACCTTGCACATAACATCAGGTTTTTCATTGTGTTTATTAGGTTTTGATAATTCTGCCCTGCCCCCTCCATCATTCTTTAAAAACCTCTGAGCTCCTTTGCTATATGGGATGGTTCTCTGTGAGGTATGAGGGAAAAATATGGGGGTAATGTAGGAGATGTAAACATGGAAGATATCGATAAAACTATTTTAAAGAAGAAAGTTACATCTTGATTTTATCACATACTTGACAAGCAAGCTGGACAGAAGAGAGTTTAACATCCAGTCTTGTTTTTCTGTTTTGCCTCATATGTGGAAATACTTGTTTTGTTTGGTGTTTAAGTTCAGAATAAAAAATTCCGCTAAAAAAATAACGTGAGCCCCTCAAGGGCCAGGGGCCATCATATCCCCTGACCCCCATAGCACTACGCCAGGCATATAATGCTTGCTAATTGACTTACTGGCCACACGGTAGAAATGCAGGGAAGACAGAAATGAAAGCATAGTGGCCAAAACTCTGCAAAATCCTGGCATGTGGAGGGATATGATATCGAGGGTCTCCCAAGGCAGTGCTGGACAGCAGAAAGAGCCTAGGACTTGGCATCATGGGAGAGCTGGGTTCAAATTCTTCCTGTGCAAATTAGAGATGACAAAAATGTGTGCCTGGCCAGCATGTTGTAAGGAATTTCATCCCTTGAAATGCTACATTCAATTCAATCCAATGGCTTCCTGCTATCCACCAAATACTATGTTATACCCTAGGGATACAGACAATGATGAAACATTGCCTGCCCTCAAGTAGTGTACACTCTACTGTAATGCGTAAGTGTGTTACATGTGAGTCAGTTTCTTCATCAGCAAGGTCAGCATGTGACTATTTCTACCATTTATCTCAAGGAGTTGTTTGGTAAAGACTGGAGAAATGGGGATTGTTCTTCTCACCCAGGTAGCCACCCACCTCACTGGGCATAGGGACACAGGCTGTCCAGCTTGTGAAGTACAACCAGGGGTAAAATGTGGTGGACTGGACCATAGGAAGGACTGTGGATGTTAACTTTAGAGCAGGACGGAGCTTCCCAGGCCATTCTGTCCAGCCTCCTCTGTTTCACTAAGACCAGCAAAAGTTAAGTGACTTGGCCAAGATTGAGAAGGAGGATGGGAGTCCAGGTCCTCCAGGCACCGAGCCCCCACTCTCAATGACCACAAGCCTCTCAAACTAAATTACTCTAAGTCAACTTGCTTTGCAAGAATGAAAGCTCATTGAATTGTCTTCCATTTCTCTCCTAATTCCTCCCTGTCTGTTCCCTTCCTCGAGAGTCCAAGGTGGGCTGGTTTCTAGCTGTGTTGGTGTGCAGCTCATACGCTGGCCTCCCAGTGTTGGCAACTGGCTTTAGACCTCTGTGAAAATTAGCTTGAAAAACAGAATAAAAGATGAGACAATTTTGGAATCTGACTGCTGGAAAGGCCTTTAAGGTAACCAAGACTAGGTTCCTTCCCTACTCTCTGTGCTGCCCCCCATCCCCAGTGTGAGAACACCCTACTACAACGCCCCTGATTTCACTGCTAGTAAAGAAAGGACTGGCCTGGCAGCCACAAAGACCTGGTTTCAAATCCTGCCTTCCTCACCCACCAGTGGTATGATCTGGCTCTTCCAGCAACTCCCCATGACTATGAAGTTACAAAAAAGTTGACAATCTGCATTGATAGAGGGAATTCCTACACCGAGTTCTCTATGCTCCCCAGTGCAATAAAACCAAAAATGCCTGCCAGGCATAATCCTGTCTCTTTAGACACTTCTGAGAATGGGCAACCCACTGATCACGTGGACATCCTGGTCATCTCCAGATTGCTCTAATTATTGGGAAGCCATCTGCTATAGAGGCAGAACTGCACCCCTCCTCCATTGACACCTATTTATTGGTCTCATTTTTACCCTTCAAGGTACACAGAATAATGACCCAAGAGACCCCTGGCTATGTGACGATGGCCAGTTGGTTCCCCTTGTTTTCCCCCACCTGGTCCTCTCTCTTTTCTGTCTAAACATCACCCCCTCCTTTAGCACTCCTTCTGATGATGTGGTTTCCAGATTCTTCACCATTGTGGTCACTATCCTCTGGGCAGGCTCCCATTTGTTATAGTCCCTCTGAGGAGGGAGAAACAATATGGTGCCATGCATAGCATGGTGGACCCGAGTTCAAGGCTGGCTCTGATATTTCTTAGCTGTGGGACCACAAACATGCATTCTATGAGGTGCTGCAGCTCAGTCCAGTGGAGAGAGTACAGAGAGAGCATTGGCCTTAAGCCAGAGGACTTGGGTTCCAATCCTGGTTCTATCATCTCTGGGCATCAGTCTCTGCATCCTAAAAATGAAAGGGTGGGACTAGAGGCCTCTGAGGTCTCTTCTGGATGGAGATCTGGGATCCTGTGTCACAACTGTCAATCAGTAGTGGGTTGGGTCAGCTTGAGAACAACCTGGAATCAGACATAGAGCCCCTAGGGCGACAGGTGATCGGGTGAGTTTCAGGAGCAAGGGATTCCTGAGGCCCACTATGGAGAGCAACCCCTTCAAGAAAGTCAAGAGAGGTTGCTCCTCCCCACCTCCTATGGTCAGAGCTAAGGCCTAGCTGGGTACAGGTGGTCTGGTCCAGTGGCTTGGCACAGGGCTTCCTCTGGAAGGACTGGGACCCTTGTCCCTAGAAGACTTTGTCAGGAAGTCCAAGCAATAGCATAGACCTGGGGCAGGAAACCAAATGAAGGACTCTGGTATGGGGGAAAAGATAGAAATCTAGCCACTGGGCTTTACTTTGGTCATAGGAACAAAGCAAAACCCCAATAGCTGTAAGTGGCTGGAGAGAGACCAGCAGTGGGGCTGATGATGCAAGGGACTCCATCCTCCAGGGGATCAGAGCTTAGCCAACAGGTGGGCACTAAACAGACCCAACTTGGGGAATTAGAGAGCTAAGCCCTCTGGGACCCAGCTCAGTCCCTATGGCTGCAATGGTCATATGGCCTCTCTAGGGTTCCGAGTCAGCAAAAACCTGCCTGAATTCATGAATGCTTGGGAGAATTTGTATGCCGGCAAACAGTGATTCTCAGTAGGAGGAAGGAGAACACAGAGAGGCAAAGATTCGTCCCATGTGCCTCCTTTCCAATGGAAAGAATAAGCATGAATAAATGAAAAAAATGATTAACAACTTAACTATGTGCCAAACACTAAGCTCCAGGGTGTTGGTGGTGGTGTTTGTCCTTCACAATGCAACAGGACCCATAACATCACAATGCGGGGGGACGGGCACTGGGGACATAAATAGAAAAGAACTTACTGTTGCAACCAGGAAAACAATGTGTGTAGAGCAGGGTATAAATGAGACATATACAAGAGCAGGTGGACACTCCTAAGAGCTCAGTTTTCAAAGGCAAATATCCCTTTTGGGATTTCTTCTGTGGAGTTTGAATTCAGTCAAAGGGCTGCATTTGAGGACCTAGAGGGCCACGTGTGGCCTAGAGGCCACAGGTTCCCCACCCCTGTCCTAAGGATGCTCAGGAGGCAATCCACCAATAAACGAGCTAGGGAAACAAAGACAAAAGCTAATGGTCCCTGCCCTCAAGGGGCTTCCATTGCAACCAGAGTAACAATGGTGGGAGTGTATAGAGGGGTATAAATGCCTTACATACAAGAGTACATGGACACTCCTGGGAGCTCATTTTTCAAAGGCAAATATCATTTTTCTATTTTGTTTTTTAAGTTAACCACATATGACAATCTAAGGAGATCCGGCTTGGGAAGAGGAGACAAATGAGGATAAGTGGGCTATGAAATATTAAAATGTGATGGAACTAATCTGCCCTTCCTCTCATTCTCTGCGCCCACACTGTACCTCGAGGGGCCGTGGAGCCCTCCTGGAGCCCAGTGGGAGGGTTTAATTCCAGAGAAAAATGAATGAGTAAAGAGGAGGAAGACAAATGGGTCATCTACTTTTTAATCTTAAGCAGAGATGAGGGGGAGGGAGTAGGAAGGAATGTGCAGATGTTTATAAACTTTTTTGGATTTTTTTTGTAGATGAGCACTAAGAGGAACCAACAGATAAATGCAATTTTAAAAATCTCATTTCCATCCACCAGAAAGAGCATTGAATATGGAGTCCAAAGACATGGGTTCAAATGCTGCCTCTGAAACTTACTAACAATGTAATTTGGGGCAGGTTATTTACTATTGTGGTACTGGAAAATCAGTTACTGTTAGAAAACCCCTAGACTCTGACAAACACCCACAGAAAGAATGGACTCAGATCTCTTAGGCATTTAGCAAATATCCCTGGGGCCCTGTGACTCCTCCAAGGAATGTCAATAGATAGGACCATCCCACTTAATGATAAGCTGTCAGAATCTTTTGATCTGTCAAGACTTTTGTTCCTGTTCCCCGGGACCACCCACCACCCTGTGACCTGGCCTGTAAAACTCCAAGAGATGATCCACCACTGTACCCCATATTTCCTATATAAGCCACATCTTCACCCCAACTTGGGGCCATTTGATTTGGGTAGCAACCCCTAATGGCAGCCAGCTAATAAATTCTCCATTTAAAACTTATACTCTGTGGCGTCTCACTCACTTCTGGTACAACATTATCTCTGGGGCAGTTTTCGCGTCTGTAAAGGATGGAGGTTGTAAAAGCTGATCTTCAATGTCTCTTCTAGAGTCTATGATATATAAAGTGATGGATTGTAGATTCCATCATATACAAAGGGGCTAAGCACAGCTTAGTGCAACATGATGCAGAATAGTTATTTTCATTATGTAATTTTAAATTTCAGATTTAAACTCTATCGATTTTCTGTTATTTATTCAACACCTGATGGAATTTTTCAAATCCAATTTTTGACAGAATCCAGAGAGTTGGTTTAGCCAACACTCACCCAAAGTGGGAATTCATCCCATGCTATCGCTGGCACACAGTCACCCAACCTGTGAACACTTCCAATGAAAGGGGAACTCACTATGAGGTAGTTTCCTTCCTTCATTCCTTCCTTCCTTCTTTCCATCCTTTCTTCCTTCTAGAAATTTGTACTCTATTGAGCGTAGCATATATACAGATAAGTACATACACAAACTACATATAAAGTCAATCCAAAAGAAATGGGCAGCTGCCTATGTGATAAATATGGTGGGCTATAGCTAGCTATCACATACTCTCTGACTCTTCTTATTCAGCCTTTCCCCAGATGCTGTTTTGAAATGCTTCACTACAATAGTGGCCGGTAGATGTGCCCCATTTGTCAATATCCTTCATCAGATGTGACAGTTGGACCTGGACACAGCTCTCCACGAATGGGTCCATACACTGTGCAGCACAGGGAGACTAAGAGCTCATTTCACTGAGCGCTGCATCTAGCCCCGTGGGCTCAGGCAGCATTACCCTTTCTTTGACAAGCAAGTCACACACCGTTGGCTAATATTGAGTTTGCGGTCACCCAGGACCCCAGGTCTTTGTCATGTTAGCTGCTAACATGTCTTGTCAGCACCCACAGCAATTCTTGGGTAAGTACCAGAAGTCCACAGGGTTTAAGCCAAAATCCCAGTCAAAGACTGTTGTTCATCCCAAGGGATGCTCCAGAAATAACACAGGCATCAGTCAGTCAGAGGGACAGAAACAAGATGCCATGAAGTGAGTACTACCAGGCCAGGTAGCCGGGAATCCAACATCATGCTCAAGAGAGGCTCTTTCACCTAAAGCAGGGTGCTTGACAGTGAGAGTCCCCAGCAGAGATGATGCCATCTGCTGGCTCAGGGCACTTTGGTTCTGGGTCAATTGTATCTTCATCTGGTCACAGCTGCTGAAGGACCAAACCATGTCCTTCAATACAACCCAACAATTTTGGCTTAAGCACCTACTATGTGCAAGGGATTTTACTGGATGCAGAGGCTACCCCGACAAAATGAGATGGCCCTATCTTCAAGGAATTCCTACTCCTTTGTCTTTACATACATGGACCTGATCATTTTTACCCTCAAAGTCAGACTCTATTGATCTCTGCACTTTGACCTCCCCTCAGCTGACCTAGCATTTTAGTCCTTCAAGATCAGTTGAACTATGCTTCGGCCATCTCTTAGCTGTCCTGCCAGCTCCGTGTCATGTGCAGATCACTAAGCATCCTTTCCTTGTGACATGCCACTCAGTTCTTCCTTCTAGGTTGACATGAATCCATCAACAATCTTCCCTCAAGATTCTATCCTGACCAGGCGACGGTTCAGAAGAGAGTTTTCCAAAAATATCGTCTTATGCCCCCCTAGCCCACAGGGCTAGAGTACATGCATACAATGACACCCTGTCTGTTCCTTTTTCCCTTGATCCTTCCCCAAATATCCTACATAGTCCTTTAGTGCCCCCTGCCCCCACCACCAGGTTCGTCCATTTCCATTCAGGCATCCAACTTGCACAGCAATGCTTCTCCCACACACAAAAATGGATCAATTTTTATAAGTAAGTTATACTCTGCTCCTCCCCCTCTACATATTCCACTCACGAGTTTCACCCACCACTGATGCTTGGCCATATCTTTGAGACTGTAATTATGTCAAGTGTTCAAGTCCCTTTCTTTGTTCCCCGTACTTTGTGCCTTTGCATAGAGCTATCTGGGCCTGAAATTATCCCTTACCTATTCCCTGTTAATTTCCCCTGAGAATGTCTGATGTCTCCTCAACTATCACTATTCCTATGCTGCACTTGTGGTCCTCCATGGTACCCAGTTTTATCTAGATAATTTCCTCCCACCCTCTGAAGATTTACTTTAGGCCCTTTGGGATCAGGTATGGAAGTCCCCTGCCCATGAGAGGCACCTTGAAACAGAGCAAGCTGACTCAGGCTGGGGTACATTCCTCACCACTGGCAGTCTTTAAGCAAAGCCTGGATGGCCACTTGACTCTAACAACATGGAGGGACTCCCTGGTCCTGGGGCTTCCTTTGGTTAGACTGGACAGTGTCTTCCAGCTATGAGATTCTCCCACTGGGGTGATTGCAGTCATTGTCCACAAGGGAGAAGTGTGGCTGACATTAACAAGGGAGACCCTGAGATCTTGAAGGAATAATTATGACCAAATAATAATGCCCATTTACAAGGTTTTTTTTTATTTTCCCTTTGCTTTGTGCCTCCATACACTGGAAACGGCTGCCGTCTCTGAAGGGGAACCCATGAGGCATTTTCATTTTTCTCTTTGCACCTGTTTGATCTCTGCCTACTCCCCTTGGTTACTGCACAAACTACAAATAGCAATGAAGCATACAAGCTGAAACCCAGGTGTTCTTGAACTTCTCACATTCACCAAATACATCTCCCATTAAGCACGGTCCTTGGGACCACCGGCTACCAATCATTTGTCTTCTTTCTGGGAGATCCGATCATCTGCCTCCAGCTCATCCATCGTGAATGTGGCTGGCAGGAAGATATTGACACTTGTGCACTGGACCAGCAGTGCCTACAGGAATTACCTAGGCAGGTGAGTCCTGTTTGGGCACAAAGTCTTTCTGGAGCTCTATGATTTGGAAGTAGTCACTGTTGTCCTTGCTGTTGAGTCTACATGACCCCACGGACTTTGTCTAAGTATTGGCAAAGAGACTGGAGTGGTTTGCCATTTCTTTCTCCACTGTGCCCACATTTTACAGATAAAGAACTGAGGCAAATGAGGGTTAAGTGAGTTGCCCAGGGTCACACAGCTAGTAAATGAGGCTGCATTCAAACTCGGATATTCTCAACTCTGTGTTCTGTGCTCTACCACCACAATACCTAGCTGCCCCCTTTGGAAGTAGAATAAACTACTTTTATGGCAATGTTTGCTTTTTCTTATCTCAATGACGGGGTCCCCAACCCCCCGTGTAATGGCCACTAGTGGTGGGGATGGCACCACCTCCTGGTCCAGCCCAAGGGGCAGGAGACTTCCACTTCAGATCCGTAGAGCACAACTATGCCATTCATAGGACAGCAGCTGCTTCCGTAGCACCATAGTCTATGGACATTTCCAACAAGAAGGAGGACTGACCCTCCATCCTTTTAAACCCAACTCACACTATCCCTTTCATGAAGTCTTCCTTGATCACCCCCCTCCATAATGACTTTTGCCCTCAGCTCTCACACAGGACCCTATTGTGCAGAAATGGGGAATCTGTGGATCAGAGAACCCGGGTTCAAGGTCCTACCTCTTCAGCTTTCTGCCGGGCTGATCTTGAGTGAGTCATTTAAAAGATTTGGGCCTCGTTTTCCCTATTTCTCAAATGATCTCTAAGGGAGGTAGAGCAGAAATAACAAAAGCTCTGAAGTTCAAGGACCTGGATTTGAATCCTACCTCAGGCACTTACTACGTGTGTGACTTTTGCCAAGTCATTTCCCTTCCCTGGGCTTCAGTTTCATCACCTACAAAAGCTGACCAAATACACGATTGTAATGGAATATTACCACGTTACAAGAAAGGACAAGCAGGATGATTCCAGCAAAACCTGGGAAGACTTACATGGCCTGATGCAAAGTGAAGTGAGCAGAACCAAGAGAACATTGTACACAGTAACGGTAACGTTGTTTGATGAAGAACTGTGAACGACTTAGCTACAGTATTCTTGACACTATGATAATCAAGACATTCCCGAAGAACTCATGCTGAAGCACACTCTCCACCTCCAGAGAAAGAGCCGACGGTGACTGAATACAGACTGAAGCGTGCTGTTTCACTTTCTTGATTTCATTATTTTTCTCTTATTTGAGTCTTCCTGTACAAAAAGACTAATATGGAAATGTTTTACATGATTGAGCGTGTATAGGCTGTATCTGATTGTTTACCATCTCGGGGAGGGGAAGAAGGGAGGAAGGGATAGAATTTGGAACTCAAAACTTTAAATAAAAATGTTTTTTAAATTATTTTAACATGAAGTTGGGGGGAAAATAAAATATATTTAGAAAAACATGACCTCAGGGTCCAGCTCTAGATCTATGAGCCTAGAATACTTGTCATGCAATATTACCTACACTTATGTTCTGTCCCCCACTAGACTGGACATTCCATGAAAGCAGGTACCACATCTTGGCTCAACAATGTATATTCTAGCAGAACTCTTTGTGCACAAAGGACATTTTAGGAAATATAATAAATTCCATTCAAGAGGCATCTACTAAGCCCCCATTATGCAGACTATGGCCAGCATTGAGAAAGATTCAAAGACAAAAATGAAATCTCCCCTGCCCTCAATGACCTTACATTTGCCTGAATGAAAAAGGTCTTACAGTCTTATAAGATAAGTCTTGTAGACTATCTTGCTCTGAAATTCCTGGAATCCTCTGGGAAGGAGCCCAGCAGCAGCAGCAGCAGCCAGGGACATAAAGAGTATTTAAATCCTTGTTGACTGACTGACAATTCAAAAGTCTTGGGCAAAACTCCCCTACCTGAACTTTGGACCTGTCACTTGCAGATCTGCCTGCCGATGTCAAATTTAGGGTAAATTCAACTCATTTCACATTGAGCAGCATTTACTGAGGTAGCAGGGGGTGCAGTGGATAGAAGTCTGGGTGTGCAGTCAGGAAGACTAGAATTTCAATCCTTCCTCAAACTCTTCATAGTGGTATGACCCTGGGAAAGCCCCAACCTCACTGAGACTCAGTTTCTGCTTTTGTAAAATGGGCAGATCAGTTGATGATTTCTAAAGTCTCTTCCACCTCCAGATCTATGATCCTATTAAGTGCCTTTGGTGTGCCAAGCACTGCTCAATATAAACTGGTTCTTTATCCATCCTCTAAAAAATGCCTAGAGACCTGTGCTCAAGAAGGTAAAATAATATTTAGCAATTTTTAGCCCTTTAAGGCTTGCAGAGCACTTCTCTGACAGCAATCTGTAGTTCAAGGATAATTAGCCCCATTTTACACATGGGGAGACTAAGGCTCTGAAAGGTAAAGAGATTCATTCAGTGTCACATAATAGGAACAGAATCTGGGGTTCGAACTCAGGATTCCTGCTGTCTTGTCCTGATTCCAGCCATTGTACATTATACCGCTGACCACAAACAAGAAATATTTCTGTTTTTATGGACGAGATTATTCCTGAGTCCATGGTATACGTCTATGAAAATCCCAACAAGCAGCATAAAAATGACCAAGGCAAATACAAAGTGTAGTTCAAAATCAAACCAGCCGAGCCCAAAGCCTCCAAGACTTTGAAAGTGCACTTGAGCATGAGCCTTCTTTGTACAGCACAGAGCTGGAACTCACCGGGCTTTCAAAAGTCACCAGTATTAGGGTAGCTGAAGGGAATATGCATGTACATATATGTGTGTGTGTGTGTATGTGTATGTATATATATATATATATGTGTGTGTGTGTGTGTGCATGTATGTGTATATATATATATATATATATATATATATATATATAGAGAGAGAGAGAGAGAGAGAGAGAGAGAGAGAGAGAGAGAGAGAGAGAGAGGGCCCAGGGTGAGCTGAAGATGAAGGGAAGATATCTAAAAGAAATAAAATCAAATTAAGTGATGAGAGAGGAATATATTGAGAGAAGGAGATAGGGAGAGATGGAATGGGGTAAATTATCTCGCATAAAAGTGGCAAGAGGAAGCAGTTCTGTAGGAAGGGAAGAGGGGGCAGGTGAGGGGGAATGAGTGAATCTTACTCTCATTGGATTTGACCTGAGGAGCAAATAACATACACACTCCGTTGGGCATCTTACCCCACAGGAATGAAGGAGGAAGGAGATACAAAAGGGGGGACTATAGAAGGGATGGCAGATATGGGGAGGAGGTAATCAAAAACACACACTTTCGAAAAGGGACAAGGTCAAGGGAGAAAATTGAATTAAGTGGGATAGGATAGGAAGGAGAAAAATATAGTTAGTCTTTCACAACATGAGTATTGTGGAAGGGTTCTGCATAATGATACACATGTGGCCTATGTTGAATTGCTTGCCTTCTTAGGGAGGGTGGGTGGGGAGGGAAGAGGGGAGAGAATTTGGAACTCCAAGTTTTAAAAACAGATGTTGAAAAACAAAAAAAAAAAGTTTTTGCATGCAACTAGAAAATAAGATACACAGGCAATGGGGCGTAGAAATTTATCTTGCCCTACAAGAGAGGAAGGGAAAAGGGGATGGGAAGGGAGTGGGGTGACAGAAGGGAGGGCTGACTGGGGAACAGGGCAACCAGAATATATGCCATCTTGGAATGGGGGGGAGAAGGTAGAAATGGGGAGAAAATTTGTAATTCAAAGTCTTGTGAAAATCAATGCTGAAAACTAAATATATTAAAAAAATTAAATTTAAAAAAAAAAAACAAAAAAATCACCTATTTCTTCCCTCCCTTCCCCACCTCCTTAGGACCTGGGCCAGGAGATGCTGACGACCCCAAGATCAGGCAAGCACAAAAACACAAAACTCAGGCCCTGTGTAAGAAGGCTCTGTACTTATCCTCAGCTGCAACAAAAGACCACAGCTAATTGCTTTCTTTTAATCTTGGGGCTTTGGAGGGGAAGCCCAAGACAGAAGCAAAGCTAGATATCAGGGCTTAACTGGAAGGCTCCCAGATCTTTCACTTTCTGTCCTTTCGGTGTGTACCGGGAGTGAAATAGCCTGACCCCCGACAGAGTGCAGGGAGAGGAAGGCTCTGGGACTAACAAAGAAAAGCCTGAGCCTGGCATTGCCAACAGCCCACAGCTGGCCCTTTAAAAACAATGGCAAGTTCTAAATTGTTATCAAGCCTGCTTCTGGAGTTGGCATCTTAAGCAAGAGAGTCTAGAAGGGGCCACCCCAGAGCTGCGCTTTTGCCCAGAAATGAGAAGCCTCATATCAAAAAACCAGCGACCCCATCAAACACCTTCCTGATGGAACTTCGAAGGAGGAAAAGCCCAGACACCCAAGGCACTACAGACAACAAAGCGGAAAGCTCCAGATGGAGGAGGGAGGAGCACAGGACCTCTCACTTTTATCCCCCATTGGTGTCTGTTGCTTGGGGCCATTTCTTCACGGGTTGACTTTCTCCTCATCTTCTTTTATGACTTTTAGATCCTCAGGCTCTGCTCTAGGAACTGGGAAAACATTTTTATTTCCCAGACATACATTCTCTCTACCGGGTAGAAGGGACTCCTACCACCTGTGAAGTTTTACAATCTCAAAAACAGAATTTGTGGGTTGGGAGGAACTGCAGAGGAAACTGAGTCATAGAATCATTGACTGTTAAGGCTGGATCTCGGAGGTCACCTAGTCGGACCCCTTTGATTAGCATAGCCAATATCATAGTGGACTCAGAGTCAGGAAGACCAGAGTTCACATTCCACCTCTGACCCTTTCTCACTGTGTAACCATGGGTAAATCACTTCTGGGAGCCTCGTTTCGAGTATCTGTAACATAGGGAGAAGGAAAGGGCTAGAAGAGGGTGTGTGTGTGTGTGTGTGTGTGTGTGTGTGTGTGTGTGTCTGTGTGTCTGTGATCTTTAAATATACAAGTATAAGGATAACCTCAGAACTGATCTCCTCAGCCTATAGTTAGTTCAGCGCCCTGCCCCCAACAAGGTACCTTGTATTTTTCAATGAATATGCACATACAATTACTCAGATTTAAATGTAGAAGGGACCTCTGAAGCCAATAAAACCATTCTCCTCATTTTGCAGGTAAGGAAATTGAACCTAAGGAGGTGAGGGATTTTCCCAAGATCCCCAGGTAGAAGGTCAGAGCTAGGAACTGAACCCAGGTCCTCTGACTCTGGAATCTTTGACCTGCCTGCAACTGTAAGTTCCTGGAAGGCAAGGACTGTTTTATTTTGTTTTTGCATCCCCGGCCCCTCAATTCCATGGGGTACATTCACACCACAAGCAGCAATGCAAGCTGAGTGTAACTCATGCCAAGCTAGCTCTAAACAGACCAAGAAACCCCGACCAGCCAATAGATTATGAAATATTTAACATGTTGATGGAAGGCATATTGCCAGCTGAAGCAACAAATGCCCTTGGCTGGTTGCCCAGAAGCTGTGAGCAAAATTAACTCTAAAGTTCGTTAAACCTTTGTGACCCAGGCCTGCCTTGGGAAATGACTGGGGTCTTCCCGGAGTCACTGGGCAGGGAAGGGGCCAAGCCCTCCTTGCCCTAGCATGATAGAAGGAGGTATTTTTGCCTCCAGAGGGTTAAGTATTCCCCCAACCCTTTGGATGCGACTAACTTGGGAGGAAGGTGGGTGGCTGTGAGCAGCTGTTTGGTTTCCACAGCTGAGGAGGGCTGAGATTTTCAAAGGTCAGGGAGGCCACCTACAGGCCTGGCGGTGAGCACTCTCCACATGTGGGATGTACAACACAATCCTTTGTTATAGGGGGCATTATAGAAAGACTCCATGGCCCAACCATCTCTTGCCAAGAGAGGCAAACAAAATGTTAGAAACATGAAGTCAGTTGTGTTTAGTGGGCAGTGTGGAAAAGGAGGCTGCTGTAAATCACACATCCGTGACAATATTGTTAGTAATAATTGTTGACACATCTACACTGATTTACAACCATAATCCCATTTGAGCATTGTAAGAACTGTAAGGGCAAGTTTCTATTATTAGAACCATTCTAGAAATAAGGAAACTGAGGTCCCAAGGATTTGTATCTTGCCCAGGTCACACAGCTAGTAAGTGTCAGAAGTAACATCTGAACCTTGGTCTTCCTGGTCCTAAGTCCAGCACTCCATCCACTAAGCTAAGGTGCTTCTAGTGTAAAACTGCTGATGTTCCTTCTGAGTCTCCTCTCAGAATGAAATAACAAGCACTCATTAAGCACCAAGTACCAGGCACTGTGCTGGGTGCTAGCCATACAAAGGAGGAAATGAAGCAGGCTTTGTCCTCAAAGACCTTGCCTTCCAATTGTCGAAGAGTGCTCATCAATAAGAGTTAGGCCTCAAGGTAGATGGAAAGACCTGGAAGTGCTAGGGATGAGACAACAGGGCTGATGGTGTCACCCTTCTGGGCCACCCAGCCTCCATCTAGGCCAGGCAGAAAGAGCGACCCAGATACTCCCACAGCTTGGATAACCTGGGAGTGTTCAACTACGAGGCCTTACCATCTGCTTGGCTGCTTCACCTTCAGGATCCTCAGACACTGCCACCTGATCTGACAAGGCATCCTAAGGAATGCTTTCATGTCCACACATCTCTCCTTATAAGATTTTTTATTGATAAGGAACTATTATCAATAGTGTAATGGATAGATAATTCAGCTCAAAGCTCAGGGTTCAGGTCCTGCCTCTGACGGACACCAGCTATTTCATTTGTTGGTTCTCTAGGCAACCCCTTGAAGCTACACCTGTGCCCAACTATACCAGTGAGAGAGCAAGGAGATCAAACAAGTAGGTGGCGGACACTCTGGGCATGATGAACAGCCCCATGCAAAGGCATACCACCCATGAGGAAAAAGAAGAGGATCATTTTGGCCAGAGTGCAACATCATGAGAGGGCTCATTTAGCCAGGAAAGACAGACTGAGTTCAAAATGAAAAGAACCTTCAATGGTAAACGGGAGTGGGTATTTTATCTTAAGGCCAATGGGGAACACCTGAAGCCACTTCTTAAACAGGGTCTCTTTTCATGGGAATGGTCCCTTTTGATTTGGCCGCTCTGTGGAGGATGGGTCAGAGAGGGGAGAGACCAAACCCAGGAGGCAGCTGGGGGGCAAAGAAGGAGCTAGATATGTCCTCTTCTTCTCCACAAAGGCTCAAACCCAAACCCTGGCTTCCGACAGCTGCCTCTTACCTGGCTGCTCCATCTACTGCAGGGGCTTCCCAGAATCCTAGAAGCATTTTATGTGTGCCTCAGCACTTTAAAAAAATGGAACCACATGTCAATAATGAGATTCATTCTACACACACACACACACACACACACACACACACACACACACACACACACACACACACACACCTTAAAAGCACAGGAGTTTTTCTTCATTCTCAGCATTTACAGAGTGACACGGCATGCATCCATCTTGTTAACACACTTCTAAGAAAGATGATTACAAGCGCACATACGGGGGGAAATAGAGAAGGTAGATCTTTGTTTTGGTGACTTTAATGCCAAAGGAGAGCATTTATTAAGGGCTTACTATGAGCAAGGCACTATGCTAAGTGCCAGAGGTAGGATCACAAGCAAAAAGGAAGAAATTCCCTGCCCTCAGAGAGTTTACATTCTAGCAGGGGAAGACAACACATAAAAAGAAGCTGATGAGGAATGGAGGCGGGGGTTTGGCTGGGCAGAGGGTACCCACAAGGAGGCATGGTGGCAAAGCTCAGAGAGTCAGAAGCACAGCCAGCAGACCTGGTTCCTTGAATCCATCTCATGTGTCATTGAAGTCCCAATAATATCCCATGAAATTCACCATAATGTATTCAGCCACTCCCCAGTTAATGGGCATCTACTCTGCCACAGCAAATGCTGCTAGAAATATTTTTGTAATATGGATCCTTCCCTTTTTTCTTTTTACATTTTTAAAATTAAATTTTAATTTTCACATGTAATTATTCAACCTTCTTTCTGTTTGACCTTCCCTCCCTCCTTCCTCCTTACCCTTACATTGAGAAAGCAAGGGGAAAAAAATTCCTGTTACAAACAGGTATGGTCAAACAAAGCCAATTCATGCCTTGGCCATGATCCAAAAAAAAAGACTCAGTCTTCACTCTGAGTGCAACAGCTTTGTCAGGAAGTGGATGGCAGAGTTCATCATGAGTCCTCTGAAAATTGTAGTTGGTCGTTGTGTGGATCAATGTTCTAGAGTCTTTCGAAGTTGTTTATCTTTATAATGTTATTGTCTGAATTGTTCCACTCACTTCACTTTGCATCAGTTCATGTAAGTCTTCCCAGGTTTTTCTGAAACCATTCCCTTCATCATTTCTTACAGCACAACATCATTCCATCACATTCATATACATTCATATACTGGTTTGGCCATCCCCCAGTCCATGAGCACCCCCTTATTTTCCAATTCTTTGCCTGCATAAAAGAGCTGCTATTGGCATTTTTGTACATGTGGGTCCTTTTCCTCTTTCTTTGATCTCCTTGGGGTGTAGACCTCCCACTAGTATTGCTGGGTCAAAGGTTCTACACAGTTTAACCGTTTTTTAGGTGTATTTCCAAATGGCTTTCCAGAATGGCTGGACTGGTTGACGTCTTCACCAAAAGTACGATAAAGTGCATGTTTTCCTACAGCCCTGCCTGCATTGGTCAGTTCCTTTTTTCATCATCTTAGAGTCTAAGTGGTGGTCTTCTAGGTCCTCAGGTGTGGCCTTTTGATTGAGTTCAAGTTTTGTGGAACAAATCCTTTTATTAAGGAGATTTGTTCTGTGAAGTTTGGATTCAGTCAAAGGGCCAAACTTGAGGACCTAGAGGGCCACATATGGCCTGGATGCCACAGGTTCCACACCCCTGACTTACACCACCTTATGGGTGTGAGGTGAAATCTCAGAGCTGTCTTAATTTGCATTTTTTTCTACTTAATAGTGATTTAGAGCCTTTTTCATGGGGCCTTTGATAGCTTGGATTTCTTCCCCTGAAACTGTCTATTCATATCTTTTGACCATTTATCATTTGCCTTCTCCTCTTTTAGCTGCTTAACTGAATTCATGCAAATGAGTGACCATGATTTGTTAATGAAGATGTCCCTGAAGGATGTTCCCTTCTCCCATCCCCCAGGGCTCTATTTGCTATATTACAAGCAAGTAGGGGGACATTCTTTATCCTCAAAGAGTTTACCACCTAGTAGGGAAAGATAAGACGTGTTCTATAATTCACATTCTCCCCAGAAATGGCAAGAAGCAGAGCCATACGGTGGCTGTGGGTGTCTGCTCAGTAGGAAAAGGCTAGACCAACTATGTGCCCATCAGCGATCCATAGACAGAACCAAGAGTATGACTTTCACAATGACTACAACTCTGGTCTGTGTTAGAACCCACTGTCAAAGTTAAAAGACCCATTCCTTCTTTCTGTTCTTAATTAGAAACTTAATCTTTTTGGGTGGAGAGGAAGAAGGGGGAATGTGTTTGGAGATTTATATGGAGAGTATTCATTGTATCAAAATAAAATGTATCAACTTTTTAAGCCTGGGAACTGTTCAGGTACGTTCAACTTTATCTGTGGTGAGGGCCATCTCTGGTCCATGGAAAAAGGAACTCTAATAATGGCTTCTTTCCTGAGGGCCATCAGCATGACCCTACTTGCAACTAGTAGGTTAAATAAAGGTGACTGGAGCAAACTACCAGGTCCCCAGATGTGACTCACAATGGCTTCCATTTCCGCAGCACCTTAAAGTTTACAAGACATTCCTTTCACAACAACCCTATGAGCAGATGCGTGTGATTATCCCTTTTTTACAGGGGAGGAAGCTGAGTCTCAGAGAGAGGAAGTGACTTACCCATGGTCATTCACCAAACATCAGCCAGTATCCAAAACCAAATCTTTCCTGACTCTAACAACGTCTACCATGTCAACTGGCTTCTTACAAAAACAAAATTCAACTGCATCATAAGTTAGCTCTGCATGCTTCAGATCAAGTAGGGTGCTGCTATCTGACCATGCGAGTAGGAGGAGGGTCAGTGAATAAACCTAATGCTCACCATCATTCAATGCCTTTAGCCAAGGCCCAAGCTGACTCATTTATTTCCACTACTTATCGCACTGTTTAAAATCAGCAAATTAAACTCCATCCAACTTCCATATGGGGCAATGCAGAGGGAAATTAGCCTCACAAGCAATGTGGATGCCTCTCACTCCCTGAATGGCCTGGCACACCTCAGGAGTCAACCAATCCTTAGTCCAGGAGAGAAATCATATTTCACAGAGGGATATCTGCGTCTGCCTGAGTCAAATTCACATTTTAATCCGCCATTATACGCGGATGAAATTAGACAGTATTGGTAGAGGCTGTAAGGCTTCCATATATACCCAGAGCTGATGGAAGGTACAGCGGGCTGAGCCTCTGGCCAGGCAGGAGGAAATCTGACCATAGTGGCATCAACACCAACTGAACCAGACAACAGCTCTCTCATCTGCCCCCCTTCTCTCCTCTCCTCCAGCCACTTTCCTAGTGCAAACCCTTCTCATAACCTTCTCTAATGGCCTCCTAACTGGTCACCATGCTAACAGTCTTTCCTTCTCCAAATCTTCCTTCACAAGCTGCCAACATTATCTTCCTGAAGCCACATCCCTCCTCCCACCACTTTGCCTCAACCCTGGTGGGTCCCCTGGCGTGGAGCACCCTCCCTCCTCACCTTAGCCTCTTAGCATCCCAGCGTTCATTCAAAGCACAGCTCAGGGGCCACTTTGTACATGAAGCCTTTGTGTTTCTTCTCTCTTAGAATAGCTTTGTGAGGTATTTTTTTGGAGCGGGGCAAGGCAGGGCAATTGGGGGTTAAGTGACTTGTCCAAGGTGACACAGCTAGTAAGTGGGTCAAGTGTCTGAGGCTGGATTTGAACTTACGCCCTCCTGACTCTAGGGCTGGTACTCTATTCATTGTGCCCCTAGCTGCCCCTCAGAATGACTTTGCATATACTTCTCTGTGTCCATATTGTTCCCTCCCAGGAAAACTGTAGAAGAATCTCTGTCTTTGAAAATGGAGATAATTTCCTTTTTTTCATCCTATCTCTGACACCCAGTATAGTGCCTGGCACATAGTAGGCATTTAATAAATATTTGTGGAATTAAGTTAACACACCTATTGACCAAAAGGCACCATGTTGGCTTAGTAAATTGTTCATGCTTGCTATTTGAGGGTCCCTCACCCAATGAGGTGATGGCACTTCCCTGGCAATCTTACAGAAAGGATGGGAATGGGGGAGGTATGAATGTGGGCATCAGAGGGCACCATCGCAGGAACTGCTGCCGCTGCTGATACATTAACAGAAGTTGCCAGAGCCACCACCCTGTTCAGAGCAGGGAGAACATTTACACTTTTTCCTTCTGCTTATCAAGCCAAGACATTTTCAGTCTTTTTTTCTAGCGACAAACTAGAGAAATGATCCTTGAAATTCTATTACGAGGAGGAATTTTCCTTCATTGCTTATTTTGATATAATTTCAATAAATGTACAGTAGGTGAAATTATTCCCCCATTTCATCCTAGTTCTGAAAATGAAATCCAATTTATGAAGCAGGCAGTGGAAATCCAGCTGAGCACACCACACTGACAGGCCCAACAAAGATATTAGCTGCCAACTCCCAGGGCCAGGTTTCCCAAGTATTTTTCCCCCTTCTTGGGGGCAAGAGCAAATTTAAATTCCCATCTAATGAGAAGCCTCATTGATCCCTGACTCCTAATCAATACTTGCAGGCTGAAAGCCCAATTTTTTCTAACAGTTTCATGACCTTTGAAAAAAAGTTTGAAAACATTGGAGCTATGCAAAGATGCCTGATGACAAAGCCCAGAGGCTTCTAGATATATGCTGGGCCTGATACCCCCAATATGCCCAGGCAGCCTCCTGGAAGTAATCAAGGTAAAATAAGCAATCAACCAATAAGCAAGAATTTACTTAATGCTGACTCTGTGACAGGCACTGTGGTGGCTGCTGGGGATGGAGAGACAAAATGGAAAGAGGCCCTGCTCTCAAAAAGCTTACATTCTATTGGGGGAAACAACATGTGTCTGTATCATAGGATGGAAGGAAGATTATATTGCATTTTTTTATCTGACTAGATGCCGTCCAGTGGAATAGAATAGACTTAAAGGCATAGACTACCACCCTCCATGTGGTTTGTCTAGAGCAGGTCTGCCTGCTTTGAGGCCCACAATATCCCTGTGTGGGTGATGGGAAGAACAGTATTATTGCTGTTTTACAGAAAAAGAAACTGAACAGGCGAAATGAGCTGTCCAGCATCACCCAGAAAATCAATAAGAGAGCCAGAACACAAACCTTCATCTTTTGCTGCCAAATGAATGACTTTTGTCTTCATTTCTCAAGAAGCTGAACTCTTCTGAACTTTCCCATCATGCCTCCCCCCATTTTCAGTTTCCTTTATATGTTGTCTTCTTCATTAGAAAAAAAGTAAACTCCTTGAGGTCAGGGACTCTCTCTCTCCCTCCCTCCCTATTGTCTGTATTGCCAGCCCTCCCACTGAATCCAAGGCCATTGAAAGTCATCCTAGCCTGCGTCTTTCCACTGGACCCTGATGACTGGAGGAGAGAGTGAGGCTGGTGGTTTTGCATAGTTCTGCCTCACTTAAATCCAATTCACCTGCAAAACATCACCCTCCTGATATCATTAATCCTCTTCAAGAGTGAAGGATGAAGCCCAACAGCAAGAGGTAGAAAGAGAAATTCCCTTTAAAATTACTGTAGTCATTATAAAATATTTGGGAGGCTACCAGCCAAAACAAACCCAGGAACTATATGAACACAGTTACAAAACACTTTTCACACGAATAAAGTCAGATCTAAATAATTGGAAAAACATCAGTTGCTCATGGTTGGGCTGAGCTAATATAATAAAAAATAACAATTTTACCTAAATTAATTTACTTGTTTCGTGCCATACCAATTAAACTATCAAAAATTATTTTATAGAGTTAGAAAAAATAATAACAAAATTCATCTGGAAGAACAAAAGTTCCAGAATGTCAAGGGAATTAATGAAAAGAAATACTGGGGAAAGTGGCCTAGCCATACCAGATCTTAAACTGTACTGTAAAGGAGCAGCCATTAAAAGTATTTGGTACTGGCTAAGAAATAGAGTGGTGGATCAGTGGAATAGGTTAGGTACACAAGACATGGTAGTCAATAACTATGATAATCTACTGTTTGATAAACTCAAAGACTCCAGCTTCTGGGATAAGAACTCACTATTTGACAAAAACTGCAGGGAAAACTGGAAAATAGTATGGCAAAAACTGGGCATAGACTGATCTCTTATGCCATATACCAAAATAAAGTCAAAATAGGTTCATGACTTAGATATAAAGGCTGATACTATAAGCAATCTGGGAGAACAAGGGATAGTTTACCTGTCAGGGTTATGGAGAAGGGAAGAATTTATGACCAAACAAGAGATAGAGAGCATCATGAAATGCAAAATGAATAATTTTGATTACATTAAATTGAAAAGTTTTTGTACAAACAAAGCCAATGCAACCAAGATTAAGAGGGAAGCAGAAAATTGGGAAAGAATTTTTACAACCACTGTCTCTGATGAAGGCCTTATTTCTAAAATATACAGGGAACTGAGTCAAATTTATAAAAATCCAAGTCATTCCCCAATTGATAAACAGTCAAAGGATACATACAAGCAGAGGAAGAAATTTCAGAGGAAGAAATTAACGATATCTATAGTCATATGGAAAAATGCTCTAAATCACTATTGATTAGAGAAATGCAAATCAAAACAACTCTTAGGTGCCACATATCACCTGTCAGACTGGCTAACACGACAAAACAGGAAAATGACAAATGCTGGAAAAGATGTGGGGAAAATTGGAACACTAATGAATTGTTGGTGGAGTTGTGAACTGATCCAACCATTCTAGAGAGCAATTTGAAACTTTGCCCAAAGAGGTATAAAAATGTGCATAGCTTTTGGCCCAGCAATACTCATTCTAAGGCTGTATCCCAAAGAGATCATACAAGTGGGAAAATGACCCATATGTTGAAAAATATTTGTAGCAGCTATTTTTGTGGTGGCAAAGAATTGGAAATAAAGAAGATGACCACCAATTGGGGAATGAATGACGAAGTTGTGATATATCAATGTGCTGGAATTCTATTGTGCTATAAGAAATGAGGAGCAAATGTACTTCATAAAAACTTGGAAAGACTTATATGAACTGAGGCTGAGTGAGGGGAGCAGAACCAGGAGAACATTATACACAATTACAGACACATTGTATCTGTGATGACTAACTTTGATAGACTTGTCTCTTCTCAGCAATGCAAGGTTCTAAGACAACTCCAAAAGACTCATGATAGAAAAAGTGATTCACATTCAGAGAAAGAATTATGGAGTCTGAATGCATATTAAAAACAAACTATTTGCTCTCTTTTTCTTTTTTGTTTTTGTTTCTGTTTCGTTTCTTCTTTCTTGTGGCTCGTTCCATTGGGTATAGTTCTTCTTTACAACTTGACTATTGTGAAAATATGTTTAGTGTGAAGATATATGTAGAACCTATATCAGGTTGGGGAGGGGTGAGTGGAGGAAAGGGAAGGGGAGAAAAGTTGAAACTCAAAAACTTGAGGAACTGAGCGTTGTAAACTAAAAATAAATTAATTAATTATTTAAAAAAAAGAATGAAGGATGACCAGTAGCAGCAATATCCCTTCCCTGGACTATTGCCACCTAATTCATAGCCCTGGATCCAGCCCCTCCTCTCCTACATGCAATCTATCCACACATGCCAAGTTAAAGTACTGGCCTGGCCACGTCACTCTCCTCTGCAAAGAATTCCAGTGGCTCCCTATTGCCTATGAGATAAAATAGAAACCTTCCTGGTCAGTATTTAACACCCTTCACAACTTATGCCAACATACTTTTCTCCACTGATGACAAACTATTCACCCTCAAGCATTTAATGTTCTAGCAAAAATGGCCTACATTTGATCTCTTCTTGTAGAATAATCCATCATCTTTTCCCCAGACTTTTTACAGACTATTTGCCATACCTGGAATGCATTCCCTCCTCACTTCCACTTACCAGAAACACTAACTTTCCACAAAGCATAATTCAAGTGCCATCTCCCACCATCCCAAAAGAGACTTTTGCTGATCCACCCACCCACCTGTACTAGTGATCTCCCTGACTCTGATACTCCACCGACCTTTTTTAGGATCAAATATAAACTATCCCATTTGGCTTTTTTTCCTTTTTAAATAAGTTGTAATTACTATCTTCTGTTTCTTATATTGCTATAGTGTGCCATGTATTCTTTCCCCTCCCCCTTTCCCTCCCTCTCTCAGAGAGCCATCTTATATTACAAACTAATGGACACATCGACAAAGTCCGAAAAGATATGCAGTAGAACACCTTGGGATCTCCCACCTCCGCGAAGGGGCAGGTGAGGGACGTCTTCCACCTCTCTACAGTCAAGTCCCATTCTTGATTTATTGGTCTGTCCTTGTTCTCTCCATTTACACTGTTGTAGTTACTGTGCAGTTGGTTCTCTTGCTTCTGCCTGCTTCATTCTGCATCAGTTCATATAGATCTTACCATATTTGTCTCTGTTCATCACACACACCATTTCTTATGGTACAGTAGTATGAATATAATATTAACGGACTACAATTTCTTTAGCCATTCCCCAATTCATGGACATCCACTTTGTTTCCAATTCTTAGCTATCACAAAAAGTGCTGCTATAAATATTTTGGAGTACATGGGGATTTTTTCTTATCGGTGGCTTCCTTGGGGCATAAGCCTAGTAATATAGTATCTGGGTTCAAAGGGTATAGACATTTTATTCACTTTATTTGCAAAATTTCAAATTGTTTTTCGAATTTGCCATACCACTTGACAGCTCCACCAGCAACGTATTAGTGTGTCCATCTTCCCACTACACTTCAAACATTGACTATTGCCATTTTTCTTTATCTTTGCCAATTTTCAGTGTATGAGGTGAAATCTCAGGGTTGTTTTAATTTAAATTTTTCTTATTATTACTGATTAGGAACTTTTTTTCATGTTCCACAGTTCTGAGAACTTTTTGTTCATATTCTATGACTATTTATTTATTGGGGAATGGCTACTAGTTTTATTAATATATACATATGTGTGTATGAGAGAGAGAGAGAGAGAGAGAGAGAGAGAGAGAGAGAGAGAGAGAGATGGGGGAGGGGGGAGGGGAGAGGGAGGTCAGCTAGATGGCTCAGTGGATAGCTCACTGGCCTGGAGTCAGGAAGCACTGAGGTTCAGATCCAGTCTCAGACACTCACTAGCTGTGTGATCCTGGGCAAGTCATTTTACTTCTGTTTGCTTTCATCTGATGGAAGAGGAAAATGCAAACTACCCTAGTATCTTTGCTAAGAAAACTCCAAGGACAGTATGGTCCACAGGATCACGAATTGGACATGACTAAATGACAGCAACAAACATATATACACATGTATGCATGCATGTATGTAATTATATGATATAATAGATCATAGTAAAATATCATGCATAATTATGTATAATACGTTGTTTCTGTATTTTAGATTCCAAAACTTTATCAGAGAAATTTGATTCCTCTATCTTTTTTCCCTATTCAACTGCCTCCCTTCCTGCGTTGCATGACCTCTCCAGATGCATTTATGTTGTCTATGCAGAAGCTTTCAGTTTCAAGTTATGAAAATTATCTATATTCCATATTGTGTTGCTTTGTAAATCTTGTTGTCCATATTTTACACTAACTTCTCTGCATATATTTCACTTTTCTCTGAAGGAATATAATGAAAAAGAATATGATCTCCTTAAACACAAAAGATTTAGTTTTGGTCTTTTTATTCACTGTATCATTATACACAGTGCCTGGCCCAGAGTAGGTACCTAAAAGTGCTTGTGGAATCGAATGGAATGTTAGCAAATGGGAACAGCTACAGCAGGCTAGAGTTTGTCCTTGTCTGGAGAGACTCTGACTTGGAAATCTAGTTCTAGCCACCCAACACAGCATATTTTATTCTGATGAGCAATGACGTAACAGTACAGGAGAAATTAAGAATGAGTTTGAAAAAAACCCCAGTGGGGAGTCTCTACTTGGTATTTATCGATTTCATTGTAGAAATAAGAGTAAAAGGAATATTGACTTTGACTTCATTAGTGGACCAATTTTCAACCTTGCTGCCCTAGGAAGGCCTGCAGTGAATATAGGTATAGATAAGCCACAGAACATCACCAGCATTCACTCACATCCAACAAGTAGCAAAAGGGTATCATGATATCAATAGCTAATGTTTATACATGGCAGTGCACCCAGGGGAGTTCCAGAACAACCCCCTCAGGGGGGTACTACTGCCATTCCCATGAGATCACATCAGGAAAGTATTTATTACAGTGCCTGGCACATAGCAGGCACTTAGTAAATGCTTCCTTTCTTCACCATGTTGTTTAAACAGATAAGAAAACTGCAGTGAGGTGACTTATTCAGGATCAGTCAGTCACCATTTCTTAAGTGCCTACTATGTTTCAGGCATTGTGCTAAGTGATAGAGATACAAAAAGAAGAAGAAGAAGAAGAATACAGTCCCTGCCCTCAATGAGCTTACAGTCTGATGGGAGAGAGAACATACAAACAAACTTGTACAAACAAGATTTGTTCAGGAAAATAGGAAATGATGAACAGAGGAAAGGCACTAGAATTAAGAGGGGTTAGGGAAGGCTTCCTGTAGGAAGTGGGATTTTAGGTGAGACTTAAAGGAAGTCAGGGAAATCAGTAGTTGAAGTAGAAGAGAGAGAGTATTCCAGACATGGAGGAGAGCCAGAGAAAATAAATGCCCAGAGCTGAGAGATGGAGGGTCTTGTTCGTGAAGCGCCCAGGAGGCTGGTGTCATGCAATTGAAGAGTATGTGTCATGGAGTAAAGTACAAGAGGACTGGACAGGTGGGGGTGGATTGGACCATGAAGGACTTTGGATGCCAAACAGAGCATTTTGGATTTGCTCGTGGAGGCAATAGGGAGCCATTGGGGTTTACTGAGGCAGGGTCAGACCTGTGCTTTAGGAAAATCACTTCAGTGGCTGAATGGAGGATGAATTGAAGTGAGGCAACATTTGAGACAGACAGATTCACCAGCAAGGCTACTGAAGTAGTCCAGACATGAGGTGATGGGGGGCTGTACCAGGGTGGGGGCAGTGTCAGAGGAGAGAAGGGGATGTATTGGAGAGACGTTGCAGAGGTAAAAGTGACAGGCATTGGCACCATATTGGATATGGGGGTGGGGTGAGAGATGGTGAGTGGTCCAGGATGACTCCTACATTGTGAGCCTGAGAGGACTGGGCGGATGGTGTTAGCCACACAACTAGTAAATGTCAGAGGGGGGCTGCCATTCCAGATCTTCCTCAGTCTAATAACAATTACCAGCATTTATTGAGCACTTTAAGGTTTGCAAAGTGCTTTACAGATATTATCTCATTTGATTCTCATAATAACCCTAGGAGGTAGGTACAATTATTATCAAATTTTAAGAATGGGTAAACTGAGGTAGACAGAGGTTAAATGACTTGCTCAGATTCACGTAGCTAGTAATCATCAAAGGCAGGATTTGAACTCAGGTCTTCCTGACTCCAGGTCTAATGCTCTATCCATTGCACTACCTAGTGCCTGTTATACAGAGCTCTAGCACCACACTGCCTGCAACAGTTGGCATGTATGTCTGAAAAAGGAAGTGGGTCGTATATCTAGAGAAAGCGATAAAAACCAGCCTGCATGCTGCACTGGTACTGTGATCTTGAGCAGGTCACGTCAACCCCATTGGCCTCAGTTTCCCCATCTGTAAAATGAAAGAGTTAGACTAGATGTTCTCTCAGGGTCTTCCCAGCTCTGAGCTGTGAGCCTATGATCTATGAACTGTTGAAAGACTCAAAGCGATGCATTCAGAACTTCGGACAACTCTGTTACGGTGGGATGAGAAGGGCTGGATGAACTGGGACTTCCCAATGGGGCAGGGAGTGTCCACGTGACCTTGGGTCTCTTGTTGTATCCACCATGAACACACGAGGTACAGCGACTAGGGGGGAGTAATGACTCAAGTGCTTTATAGGCAGTGGAAATCCTGAGGTGGTCACTGATGGGAGTCCATAGTACCACTGGAGGCCCATACACCTCAGCAGCCACACAAATGTCTTATTTGTCCAGGATGTTGGAGACATGAAGAGAGAAGGAAATTTATGCATTATGGGTGGGGCTGGTCTCAATAACTCAACATACTGGAAAGAATGCTGCATTTGGGATCAGAGGACCTGGGTTCAAATCCTGATTGTCACTTATTTTCTATGAGATTCTGGGCAAGTAAAACTTCATCTCTCAGGTCTCTGTTTCTTCCTTTTTCAAATAAGAGGCTTGGACTGGGTAACCTTCTAGCTTAGTATCTTTTATTCTATGATTCCTAAGGTCCTGTTCTATTTTGCACATCTATAATTCTACAATGTCTTTGTTCAATCAGTTAAAAGAAGGCTATGAGCAGAGATAAGGCTATAGATTTAGAGCTGAGAGACCAACTTGGTCCTCCTACCCCTCGAGAGACAGAGGAGTAAGCTGTCATTCCACCATGCTCCATTCCTCAGCTGCCTGTCTGGGCCCAAGACATTCCTCTACCCTTCTCCCTCACCTAACCCTTCCTGAGCCTCTTCACTACCACTTCCTGCCCTCCATGATTCCCTTCCATCCCCAGCTAAAAGTCCACCCTCTCTATGAAACTTTTCTTACTGCCAAAGCCTTTCGCTCTCGGTCTCCTGTCTCTATCTTGTTTGTACACCTTCTGCATCTTGGGTCTCTCATTAGAATGCAAGAGCCTTGAGGGCAGGGACTATTAGGATTTGGGTCTGGGTCTTTTTTTGGGGGAAAGGGAAGGAGGGGGGGAGACTTTATTTGTTTCCTTAGGGCTTAATAAATGCTTGTTGCTTGACTGAGGTTTAGAGAGACTGATGGTAATCAAGGTTAGAAATGGAATTTGAACCCAGGCCTTCCTCACTCTCAGTCTTGCACTTCTTCCACTATGACAGACTGACTCTCTAATCCTCCCACTTCATAGATTAGCAAACTCAGTCCCAAAGAGGGGAGTCGGTTGGCCCGATGTCTCACAGGTAGCAGGGGGTCTAGTAGATTCAAACCCAGGTTCTTTGATTCTAAGTCAGTACTCTTTCCCCTAAATGACATTGCTTTTGAATCCTTCCTGGCTGATTTTTTGGTGAGGGCCTTTCTTATGGAAATGCCCTCCCTCCCTCCCTCAGCTCTGGGGTTTTGCTTGGCTCTGACTAGGAAGAGTCAAGACACCCACTCACTCTCTCCTGGCCTATTAGTGAAAAACCATTCCCCAAACCCATCCCTCACTCTGACCTCCAGCAGACAGTGGGAAGCATGATCATGATCAGGCAGGATCCAAAACAGAATGGGGTGCTCTTAGCCAAGGGTGTCAGAAAGACTGAAAAATCAAGATGGGGGAGAGAATCCTTCACAAGAAACTGCTAAAGTCTAATTCATGCTTGGAGACATCACGGGATGTTCAAGAAAGCAGAGGACCCGGGTTACAATCTTCCTTCCATGCTTCATCCCTATGTGATCTTGGGAAAGGCACAAAGGAGGTCCCCTGGGCCTCACCTTCCTCATCTGTAAAGTGAGGAAGATGAACTAGCTGGCCTCTGAGGTCCCTTCCTGCCCTCGTGCTAGGATGCTAGGAACCTAGGACACATGCCCTGGGTGGTAAAGGGCAGCTTGTGTGCCTTCCATTCACCTTAATGGGATTGCTCCGGGGAACTCTTGCTGGTATCCCATGGAAATTCACCAAGCATCTCACTCAAGTGCATGCGAAAAGTGGAATTCCTCAGCTGGTGGGTGATTCCATGGTGATGAGACTGCAGAAAGCTGAGCTTCCTGGAACACTCCTGATCACAGAGGATACCGTGGGTGTGAAATTGTAGGCAATTATGTTTGATCATAGCTGCAGACGGTTCTGCTGAATTCATTAAAACCTCCTCTCAAAATGGGATTTGAGGATCCTGGGGGCCTTGATGCCAAAGGCAAGTTTTCCCTCCCTCTTCCCCCCACACCAAGCCTGGAGTCAAGTGGTAGTTGAATGTAATGGCCACACCAGATGATGACCAACCAAAGAAACAGTCTGAGTTGGAGATCTCAAAGCATAGCTAACTAAATCAGTGATGAAGAGGAGGAGAGGGAGAGGAAGGAGCAAGGGAAGGAGATGGAGAGGGAAAGGGAAGAGGAGAAGGGGAAGAAAGAGAAGGAAAAGGGGGAGGCGAGAAAGAGGAGGTGGGGAGGAGGAGGGATAGGACGGGGAAAAGGAGACAGAAGAGGGAAAGAGGAGACAGAAGGGGAGGAAAAGGAGAGAGAAGGGGAGGAGGAGGAGGGGAAGGAAAAGGAGAGGAAAGGGGAAAAGAGGAGAAGGTGGGAGGAGGAAGGAGAAGGAAGGGGAGGAGGGAGGAGGAGAAAAAGGAGAGGAAAGGGGGGAGGAGGGAAGGGAGAGAGGACAAAGAGAAAAGAGCTTCAGTAAATTGTGAGAGTCAGAAGCCAGTCAGCAGGCAAACATACATTTTAGCTCCAAACTGGCAGATCAAACCTCCTTACACTGTGTCTCTCCCACCCTCACTCCAACCCCCCCACTGATAGTCTGCTAACGGCCTCTATCAACACTTAGCAAAAGCATCGACCTGGGGAGAGCCCAGCTCAGAGGAAGCAACTTTGCATGTCAACTCTGAAGCTGAGAGAGAAAGAAACCCCACTGAGAGCTGAATGGTGGAAGCAAGATCAGGGCCCTGGAAGGTCCTGACAATTAGGAACCATCTGATGAGAGGGGGAGAGAAAGGCAGGAAGAGCTCATTCTGAAGGCTATGCTGCAATGGTGCACCGAACTCCTCTGGGACAGGGCTGTGTGGAGCCTCTGTCAAAGCAGCTGGAGCCTGGAGGTCATGTGGCAGCCTGCCCCTGAGTCCCTCAGGTCCTCTGAGTGGCATGCTGGACAAACTGATAGAGGAGCTCCCTGCCTTCTCTGGAAGGGATCTGTGATTGTATGGAACCAACTTCAGGAAGGACTGTGGATATGACCTCCTCAAAGCCCTGTCTAACTGGGTGCAGAGACCAGGAGTGCAGGGATACACTGGTAGCCCCTGCTTCTGGACCCACTGAGGCTGGTGGTTTGCTGAAGCTTGAGAGTTCTGAGCTGCAGTGGGGCAAAGGAGGGCAAAACTACCCTCCCTGGGCGAGGGGCCAACAAGCTGCCTAAGGAGGGACAAACTGACCCAAGCCAGAAGATAGTAGGGGGATTGGGCCTGTGAATGGTTGATGGCTGACTACCAGCCTAGGTGAGATAGCAAGACCCAGTCTCAAAAATATGGTGGGGGGCAGGGCAGTGAACACTGGGAATGAGGAGGAGATGTGTGGCAGATCCTGGCTGTGGTTCGAATGAAGTTCATTCACTCCTGTTTATACAGGTGGTAAGAATCAGATCTCAAACCCACATCCTTCCCCATCCAAAGCCCATGCTTTTCACACTGGCTAGGCCTTAAGGTAGAACACTGGACTATGTGTACCCGTGGTCAATAAATGTAGATAGGTAAGAAAGGGAGCAAAGGGGAGGGGGAAGGAGGGGGGGAAAGAAGGAAAGGAAGAGGGAGGAAAGGAAGGAGGAAGAGGAGGGAGGAAGAGAAAGAAGGAAGGGAAGGAAGAAGAGGAGGGAGGAGGAGAAAAAGGAGGGAAGGAGGAAGAGAAGAAAGGGGAAAGAGAGGGGAAGGGAAGATGAAATGAAAGAAAGGAAAGAGATGAGGGGGGTGGGCACTGAAGTCTCTTTTCAAGAACAAGTTTGCTTCATACTTGCTAGCTTCAGCCTTGTTTGCAGCAAGAAGGAAAATGAAGGTCTGGCCCTGGAGATGTGAGATGACAGAAACCATGGCAACCTTCTCAATGTACTGGAGGAGACAGCATTGTTCTCCTTCTATTGTAAGAGGGGATCCCCCACTGCTTTTATTCTCCCTTTCACTTTGGCAGAGCCCAGTTACTAAATGGCTCCGTGCTCATCACCACCTTCCTCACCTGAGTCAATATTTGAGCTGGGATTTCCTTGATGGGGGTCTATTCATCCACAAAACAAATCAGGATTCCTCTTCAACTTAGGACAGTCTTTCAAGTCTCCATGTCCAAAAATCCACCTGGCTCTAGTCTCTCTTTACCAACCCATGACACATCATTCGCCCTCATACTCTACACACCAGTCCAATCGATCAACTTCCTATTTTAAAAAAAGGCCAAGCCATTTCCTGCCTCCATGGCATTGATTGGGTTGCTTCCTAGGCTTGCAATGCTCTCCATCCTTAACTGCCATCTCCCCCTTTTGGAATTCTTGGCCCTTCTGAAGACTTAGGTGCCATGCCTCCAACAGGGCTTTTCGTAATGCCCCACCCATTATTCTGTTGCTGTACTTGATTTGTCTGCACACATTTGTGTGCACATCCTGTGTGCTCCCCAGGGAGAATAGAAACTTTTTGAGGGTCAGCCATATTTTCCCCCAACACGTAGCACAGTATTTTCCTTGGACCTTGAGTACTTAGTACAGTGCCTGACTCAAAGTAGATGCTTAATAAATAGATGCTCTATTCATGTTCATCCTGTAATCTCCAGACAGCCAATGAACCTTACCAAACACCAACAGGAAGACGCCCCTGTGTTGTCCCATTTAGAAATGTGACAACAATTATTGGTATTTGAAGTTTTCCAAAGCAACTTTTGGTGTCAGTGTATTGAACACGGACTGGCCACAGTGGGAAGGAACTGGCCTGAGCCTCCAACCACCTCCAAACAGAGCCCTCCTGGAGCTACTCAGAAATTGGCTTGCTTCCCCATCAGGTATGAACCTGCTCTCCCACTCAGAAGTCTGACACAAGGGGAGTTAAAAGTACATCAAAGCTTCAGGTTTGTTTGAACAAAGAGGAAACAGAAAACAAAAACTCAGACAGTTAAAGACCAAATTCCATGCCCTCCACGAAGGAGCAGGCAGCTAAAATTCAGTCACTCTTTGATGTCTCCCCTTTGCCACCATCTGCCACCAATCCTACAGATAGAAACGCCTTCCCTGCTGGTCTGTTTGGGAACCATTAGGGATGTAAATTACCAGGGTGACAAGGTATGATGGAGTTGAGAGCATTATGGGGGCATGAAGGAGGTGGTTGCCCACGTGAATTTTACATATACATGAATCATGCATCAACATTCCTGCTGCATTGTCAGTACAAAGAGAACACTTGGGAGGGCCATGAGAGCTGTCTTCAAGTATTTTATGGGTGCCAAACCATGTAAGAAGGATTGGACTTGTTCTGCTTGATCCTAGAGGGTAGAACTAGGAACTAAGGGGTGGGCAGGGGAATGAGGGAGAGTTGCCAAGGCACAGATTAAGACTAGATGTAAGAAAGCACTTCCTAGACATGAGAGCTATTCCAGAATGGGACAGGCTGCTTTGAGAGAGAGTGGGCTCCCCTTTCCTGGAGGTATGCAAGCAAGGAGTGCAGAAGACTACATCCCTGCTATTGCAGATTCTTTCTCAGTTATTGTTTGGACTGGGTAATTCTGGGAAATATTTAGCATTTCTTCATTCCTCACCTGGCTTCACTCCTTCCTGTCCCCAGGAGCATCAACATCCTGCAAGATCACATTAGCTTTGTTACTCACAGCTCATCAGTAACCCAATGCTGCTGGGACCTCTCTGAATGGAGGGCTAAGCAAAGATCTCCTCAGAGAACCTCTATATAAGGAGGGGCCCAGGCCAACCATCTCTTCATTTTCCACCCAGATACCATCCTTTGGACTTCATTAAGCCTCTGTGACTAGTGTCTTCCCCCCATTCCCCACTTTATGGCTTCCTTTCACATGTTGTCCTCTCCCATTAGATTGCAAGCTCCTTGAGGACCAGGACTGGTTTTATTTTTCCTATTTGTATTCCCAACGCAAAGCACAGTGCCTGGCACATAGATAAGTGCTTATTGACCATCCTCGCAGAGATTAAGTGATTCACCTAAGGTTATAGAGCTATTAAATTTAAAAGCAAGATTTGAACCCAGGTTTTCCTGATTAAAATTCCAGCCATCTTCACTATGCCTCATCCTATCCTTCAGCCCAATTCTCCGGTACATTCTAATCCAGTCAGCATCTTTTTGAAGGTTTTCACAATGTAATCCAAGTTCTACCTCCATCATGTCCTCTAGAATCACATTTTCTGGCCTTCTTGACTCTTTCTCTGTCCCATGTCCTATGGAACATGTTTGACTGAAGGAAGGGAAGATGACCTAGCACTCACAGTATCCCACAGGGATAAAAGTCCACTTAGTTCAGCAGGGATTCTCTGTACACCACTGCCTTACAGAGAAGGAGATGCCACCACCTTTGACTTCAAAACAAGGTTTATGTAGCTGGCTGGGGAAGAAAGACACGGGAACCAGGAAAAGACCATCCTCAGACTGAAACTCCTCTGCTGCATCTCGCTCCTGCTTGTAACTAACAGACTCGTTGGCCATAACTAGCTCACCAGACAAGGGAATAATGAAATGATAGAGAAAACCCAAGTCCACAAAAAACACACTTCTAGAAAATTCTACTCGTCAATATCATCAGCAAAGAGCTGAAACAAATACAAAGGCCCCCAAAATTTGCAAGGAGAGTGAGGAGAGTATTATACCCAACTTTCTGGGGAGATCTGTGATTTTATCAGTCCTGGGACCTCCCGGGAGGAGCCCCCTCCCAATGTTGATGAGCACCTGCTTCACAACCAGCAGTCTTAGAGGGTTAACTAGGGCACGTGCCTGTTGAGACTCACCCAGGATCATGCAGCCAGCATGAGGAAGAGGTAAAACTTGAACTCAGGTCTTCCTGACCCAAAGGCTAGCTTGCAATGTTACTTCTCACATATACAATCTACATAAACTTAGAGCTCAAGAATTCTTTGTGTGGTGAAGGAGAGCTAGGGTAGTGCAAGGTAAACATTAGAAAGATGACATGATTATCTAAGTGTCTTTGGTGTTTTCACACGGGAGAAGCTGTTAGGTGTGTCCAGACTGTTTATGCTAATAGTTCTGAAACTAGGACAGGTCCAGACCTGGATGGTGGAGGGCCCCGAATTCATGCCACACAAGGATCTGGTAAAAGTACAGGGGGTGTCCATCCTAGAGAAGAGAAGGCTTAGGGGTACATGGGACCTTTCCCCAAGGATTCAGATCCTGTTCCATGGGAAGGAAATTGGTTTTTTTTCTGCTTGACTCCAGGCAGCAGAAGTAGGAGTTTTCAAATCAATGTAAGGAAAAATCCTTACAACCATTTGGGCTATCCCAATGGGCAATGGGCTGCCTTGGGAAGGAGTGGGGCTCTCCACTGGGGATCTTTAGGTAGAGGCTGGATGGTCACTCTTTGAGATACTGTAGAGGGAATTTGTGGGGTCATAGGTGCAGAGCTCAAAGAGATCTATGAGGCTGGCTAGTTCAAGCCCCTCCTTTTACCAATGGGGAAACCAAGTCCCAGAGGCTTGAAGTGACTTGTTAATAAAGTTGCCTAAATAGTAAGTGGCAGAGAGAAACATGGAAACCAAGTTCTCTGACTATACTCAGTGTTCTTTCTACTGGCCCATCTGCTTCAAGTGTGTGGTGGGCCAGATGGTTTCTCAGAGCCCTTCCAGCTCTGGGTTTCCATGAAAACCAAACACAACTCTTTAAATCCTACTTTCGTTGGTCATTGTTTCCCTGGTGTGGGCACACCTTCCACATGTACAGATGGTAGCCCCTTATAGCATCTCCTGATAGCCAGCTTTCTGGGATGGAGTCTCAGCACTTAGGTAATTTCTCAGCCTATTCTAGAATCCTTCCCTCCTCCATAGGACCTCTCAGAGTGTGGGCTCCATTGCTAAAGCCTTTGAAAATCCTGGGTAGCCTCCACCAGAGTAAGGCAGCTCTCAAAAGGTCTAAGTTATTCCAGCCCCTATGGATGTCACGGTGGGGTCAGTTTGTAGAATGAGGACAGCAGACCTAGCATGCAGCAGAACAAGAAAAATAAAACCTAAATTGCAAAATAGCATAGAAATGCCCAGCTTCCTCCAAAGAGCTTTCCCAACTCTTTCCCTTCACTTCTCACAAAGGGGATCCCTCTTTTGAGGAAGTAATATGTCACCCTGGGCGGGCTGTGTATTCAATGGTTCGGTTTAATCTTTGTGAACAGGAAGTAGCATATGACGACATATAAGGGGATGCTGGAAGGCAGAGGGGAGAACATCTCTGAAGAGACTGCATCTCTGGAGTATCCTATGGGCCCCATGCCCAATAAGATGAGACCAAATTCATCTCATAGCTGGGGCTGGAGAAAGGAGCTGGGGCCAGCAGACTGCAGGGAGTGGCCCCTTGAACTGTTGGCTTGGCCTGTTGTGTTTCTGCTGGGAGGGAATGTCCCTAAAGGCAAGACCCCATTCTGGGTTCCCAGGGTGGGGCTGGTACCTTTGGTCAGCTGGGCCCATTGGGACCCCGAGGGGCTAGATTGGAAAGCAGCTGGCAAGAAATCCCTTGCCCTCATCTGGAAATAAATTCCAGGAGGGCAGGGGCCAGTTGGAGTTTTTGTCTGTGTCCCCAGGCCTTGCTCCCATCCTGGAAAAACCTGGGACCAATGGCCAGCTCCTGCTGCCACCTGAGGCCAGTCACTGCCTTTCTCTTGGAAGTTTTCTCATCTGTAAAATGAGGGTCAAATGAGACAGAGCTTCCAGCTCTGTCCATGGCCCTAACCTAAGCTGATGAAAACAATAACATGTGCATGTCTGTCTGTCTCTCTGCTACCTCATTGCTCAATGGATTGGGCCTAGGGTCAAGAAGACTTGAGTTCAAATTCATTCTCAGATACTTACTAGCTACATGACCCCAGGAAGGTCACATAACCTCTGTCTGCTTCAGTTTCCTGGCATATACAGACAGTTCTCGATTTATATAAACAAAACCCTTTACTGAAAGCAATTTTTACACAATGCAAATTTTCCTGCAGACTTGGTGGAGGGAGGGAAGGAAGAAGGAATGAGGCCACATACCAGGGGAGGGAGGGTGGATGGCACATGTTTCAAGGACATGTAGGGGTCTAATGAGACATGTGGGGACAGAGAAGTGAGAGCAGAAGGAAAAACAATAGAGAAAACCCAGCCTTGTGGGGGCCTGGCCAGAACAAGTGGAAGGACCCCTGGGTCAGGGATGGGGAACCTGCAACCTTGAAGTCACATGCGGCCTTCTAGGTCCTCAAGTGCAGTCACATGTGACCTCAGGGCTGCAGGTTCCCCACCCCTGCCCTGGGGCCAGATACTTTGAGACATTGGGACTGGATAAGAGTGGACTTGAACCCCTTGGGTGTCAGGGACAGATGTTTGGGGCAGAGATGGACAAGAAACATGGGGTGGAGGGGCAAAGGCCTCTTCTCTCAGCTAGGAGGTCTCAAGCCAAGGCCCCTACCTGGCAGCCAAGGCAGCAGTCTCCATGTCCATTCTTCTGCTTTCACTTGGAGGGCTTCATTGTTTAAGTTGCGGGGTTTGGGGGCATGCCAAGGTGCAGGAGCAGAGTCTGCACAGTGCTGGGCAGTAAAGCTAACACAGGGTTTCGTTTTGGATTTTGGGGAATGCGGATCTCTTTCAGAATTCTGTACACAAAGTCTAATTTGTGTACTGCAAGAACTATCTGTGAGAGCTTCTTAACCCTTCCTTCCTTCATTCCTTTTGCTATATTCATTACAGAGATGAGGAGATGAGGCTTAGAAAGGGAGTGCAGGAGGGGGATTCAAACCCAGCTCTTCCAAGCCCTGGCTCCCCCCACACATGACAAGCCATGTTGTTCAGTGACATTTCAGGAGAAATCCTCACTTGTCCCCTGCCCCACCCACACCTGCCTGTAGCCCAGGCTTTCCACACTGGGAGGCAGAAAAGGGGAGAAGTGGTAGCCTAAGAAGTTGCCTGGCACAGACCAAGGAAGAGGACCCAAGGAGAAATAGATGAGACCTGAAAGACTTACCCTGGTTGCATGTGCTCTCAAAGGGGACCCTGGGGACCAAGCAGGTTTCCATGCCCAAGGCTAGGCATCTCACAGCTGTTTGTCCTGCAGACATCACTTGGGATTCCCTAGGAGCCTTTCCTGAGCCCCTCCGGAGGCTAGGTATTTGGGCTGTGGAGGAGGGCATATTGGCACAGGGAGGGGCTTTGGCCACAAGCAGTTACAGTCCTGGAGGAACCGATTGTGACTCCAGGGAAGGACTGAACTGGAGCTCAGCTACTAGGGTGCCTATCCTTGGCTGCGCTAAGCTGGGCTCGGCTGGTCCTGGCTGGGCTGGTCCTTGCTGAACGGGGCTGGGCTAGGCTAGGATGGGCTGGCTCTGGCTGCAATGGACTGGGCAAGCTTCGTCCTAGCTCTGCTGAGCTGGTCCTGGCTGGGATGGGCAGGGCTGGGCTGGGTAGGGTGGGGCCAGCCCAGCTGGCAGCCTGCACACAGATTGCTTGCTCAGCTCCCTGATTAGCATTCTGCGCTCTCTGTGTGTTTAGAACCCCGGCTCTGCTCCCTAGACTAATGAAGGCTCTCTGTGAAGGTGGAACCTGCCCTGCTTCTTGAGGGGCTTCCGTGCCTGGGCTGGGTGTCTCTCCTGCTTGCCTTCCTGCCTTTCCTAATCTAAGCACAGATGATCCCAGTCTTGGAGCTGGAAAGAAGCTTAGGGGTCAGCTGGCCCTACCCCCTCATTTTGCAGGGGGTAAAACTGAAGCTCAGAGAGATTTGGGAATTTGCTCTGGAGCCCCATTTGTTAGTGGTGGGTCTCAGATCCACAGCTCTCTGTTTCTGAGTCCAGCATTCTATCCACCCCACCACAAAGTTGTCATTCCCTTATCCTAGAAATTCTGGTCCAGAGCAGTTAGAAATGTCACATTGGGGAATTTTCTTGATCCCTTAGACCCAGAACATCTTGGATTTGCCTTTTCAGACCAGAATGAAAAGTTCGGTTCTTTTCCTCAGATGTAAAAGTCTTGAGGCAGGCAGGGGAGGGCAGCCCACACCTCCTGAGGCTCATGCACTAGAGACTTTCTTGGAGGGGGATGAACTCCCCCCATGGGTCTGTCTTCAGTGATAAGGTTCTCCCGGGGAGCATCCACACACTGTTTCTCTTCCGGAGAGACACAGGCTGCCGAGGTTCCATCTGATCAGAGTTTCCTAACAGGTGCTCCAGGAAGATTTCATTCTCAGCATGGTGGGGAATATGTACGTCCTCTGGAAACTTTACAAAAAACAAGCCTGGTTTTGATCTCAGATGTCCAGTCAAACTTGAGAAAAATCCTATTCAATGTCATGCATATTTGTTTAGTGTTTGCTGTATGCCAAGCTGGGTGGTGCAGCGGATAGAGCTCCAGGCCTAGCATCAGGAAAACCTGAGGGCAAATCCAGCCTCAGGTACTTACTAGCTCTGTGACCCTGGGCAAGTCACTTCATCTGTTTGCCCCAGGAGAGGCAAAGGACTACAGGTGGGGAGACTGATTAAGAGGCTGTTGCTGTAGCTGAATTGAGAAGCAATAAGGGTCTGCATGAGGGCAGCAGCTGTGTGAGTAGAGAGAGGCAGACATGTATGAGGGATGTGGTAAAGTCAGAAACCATCAGATGGGATCCCAAATTGGACATGTGGCTATTGGGTCAATCTCACAGAAATGGAAAATGAGCTGGAGAAGAAAATGGCAAACCACTCCAGTGTCTTTGCCCAGAAAATCCCATGCAATGACAAAAAGCAAAGGGAGCTTGTCCTCGGGAAATCTGTATTCTACCCTGGTAGAATATCATGTATGAAGATAAATAAGGCTGTATATGTATATGTATGTGTGTATGTGTATGTTTGTATATGTGTGCGTATACGTGTGTATGTATAGATACAGATATGTGTGTGCATGTATATGTGTGTATGTGTGTATACATATATGTGTGTGTGTGTGTGTGTGTATATATATATATATATATATATATATATATACACACATATACATGTAAAATGGCTCTAGCCATTAGGAAAGGTCAGGAAAGGCCTCCTCTGAGCTGGACTTAGGAGGAAGCTGGGATGCTACAGAGCAATTTCATTGCACATAGCAGGTGCTTACTAAACGCTCCTTGAGTGTACTAACTGACTAATGGGGGAGACAGCACATAAATAACTAGTTGAAATACAAGGTCTAGACAGGAGGTGACCTTAGAGAGGAAACCCTGGCTGGGGGTGGGGGCAGACTAGGGGAGGGGAAACCAGGAAAGGCAGAAACCAAAGGCAGGAGGAGATGGAATGTCACCTGGGAGTAACCAAGAGCAGCTGGATTCTAAAGGAGAATAAGGTATCAGAATGCAGGAAAGGTCAGACAGGCTGGACAGGAAGAGTTTGAATGCCAAGTAGATGAGTTTATGTTTGATTCTGGAGATAGTAGGGAGTCATTAGACCTCAAATGAGCAGTGAATGAATGAATAATCCAATTAATTAGTTAACGGAGAAAGCATTCAGTAAGTGCTGCCTATGTTCAAAGCATTGTGGGTACAAAGAAGTCAGCTGGCACCTCCTCTCCAGGATCTCACATTCTAATGGGGGTGGTGTGGGGGGTGGGGGCATGACACATAAGGAAGATTTCAGATGCAAGTCAGGGAAAAGGTCCCATGATTCTCAGGGTTCCAGAACTAAGCCGATGCTAATAACTCTTCTTTAAGGGCATTTACACCGAAAATCTTATTTCTGTTTCTGATGCTAGATGATTTGTCAGTGCTGAGGACTTTGGTGGCCAGAACTTTTGTTTGGAGGTGTCTTCAAAAGACGTAGCTGTAGCACCTCCAGGAACAGTTGGCAGACTGTGTCTCCCCAGGGGTTGCTCTCCAGGAGGATGGCTGAGGACGGTGGAAATATTGCTATTCCCAAGGCTCCTGGGCTCAGGGTCATGGGCCATCTCCAAAAGAGTCTGAGGGAACATAGTGGTCAACGTGGTGTTGGTGGTTTGACTTGCCTAAGACATGCTGCCTCCATCTCTCCCTCACGTGCCTTGATATTCATCTAGACTGACTTGCTTGCCCTGTAGGTGGCGTTGGTTGGCAGTTAGTGGGGATCACTGGCTCCTCCATAGAGTTGCTCCTCAACATGATGGCTCTGAGGGCTAATGCGGTCAGACCTGCCTTTTAAGATCTCTGTGGCCACTGAGTAGAGAATGGATTGGAGTGGGAAAGGACTAGAGGTGGGGAGACTGATTAAGAGGCTGTTGTTATAGCTGAAGTGAGAAGCAATAAGGGTCTGCATGAGGGCAGCAGCTGTGTGAGTAGAGAGAGGCAGACATATATGAGGGATGTGGTAAAGTCAGATACCATCAGATGGGATCCCAAATTGGACATGTGGCTATTGGGTCGATCTGACAAAAATGGAAAGTGGATAAAGGGGAGTCGTGCAAACAGACAGGAAAGTCAGCAGGTTGGTGGTTTAAAAGCCAAGCTTTTAATGCAAGGAGTTTGCATTTTTTCTTAATTGTAACAGCCACCAAAGATAGAGGAGCAGACATAGGATCCAATGGTCAGATCTGCATTTTAGGAATAACAATTTGGCAGTTAAGAGGAGGGGGAGTAGACAAAGAAAAGACTGGAAGCTGGAAAGTTGTAAGATTAGCAGCCTAATACAATATTCCATGGCCGAGACTTCTTCCTGCGACAGAATATATTATTTTTAAAGATATAAATATTTTCAAAGTAATCAGTTGTCAGAATCATATTCAGTGCATATCACTGAGCCAGCCCTGGAGAACAAAGGAGGCCCCTTGGGGTTGGGTGAAAGAAGTGAGTAGGGGGATTGTTGGGAGAAGGCTAACTAGAGAACATTATTTTATCCCATCTCTAGTCATTTGTTCTTGTGTTATGTTGACTTATACAAGATGTATGACCTTAGGCAAGTCACTTCTTTCTCTGAACCTTAATGTTACATCCCTCCCTCCACCCCTCCCACTTTTGACCATGTATTAGAGAGACATCGTATGCTACTGGGAGCAGAAAGATACCCACAGATGACAAACACAGAAACAGATACAGAAAGAAAGCCCCTGAGGGGAAACAGTTTTAAGGATCCTGACCCCTTTCCACCAAAGAATGTCACGTAGATAGATAGATAGATAGATAGATACACATACATATATATATATATATATATATATTTGTGTATGTATATGTATATTATGTGTGTATATATGTGTATGCATATATGTATAATTAATATATATCTAAAATACATATAATATGTAGACATCATTTAGATATCTAGGTATCTTTATGTATCTAGATATGATTGATAGATACTCATATCATATATGACTCACTACCATTGTACTCTAAATTTAAACCCACTTTTCCTTTGGGCTATAGTATAGTTGCGTATAGTGGTATGGGAGAGTGCACCCTGGGTTTTTTGTGGGAAAATATTTTGCATCTATCTATGCTACCTAAGTAAATAAACACTCTTAAAAAAACGCTAATGGACTCTGGCTAATTATTGGTAGGAAGCACACTGATGGGGGCTTGTAAATAACAGTACTAGAAAGCTGTACCCCTGCAAGTTACCCCTAGACTCCTCAGGGTCATACCCTCTGACCTGGCAGCTGCCCACCGGGGACTCAATCTGCCCTGACAAGTCTAAGTAAAGGGAGCAACCCCCAAAGGTGGGACTGTGCTGTGATTGACAGATGTTAGGGCCACTCAAGTCCCTTGTTCTGGAGCTCTGCTCCGTGCTGAACCTTTTGATAGTTGGGCATGGGATTCCAGGAAATCTGTTCATGTGGGGAAGCCCTCCCTCTGAAGCTTTTCTCTCTTCCCATAGTCTTCAGCTCCTGGCTCTCCTCTTTCCCCAATGTTGCTAAACAGCTGCCTTCAGTTCTCTCCCAGGCCCTTCATCCTTTTACGTATAAAAGGCAGAATATGCTTATTGTCAGTGTCCATGGTGAATAACTGCTTGTGTTCTCCCCTGCTGCTGTGATCCTGCTCTGTGTGCTGCCTGATACAGTAAGGCAGTAATACAGAACCACGCACCATTCTCTTGCACTCCTTCCTCCTCTCCATGCAAATCTCGTGTTGATTTCCTACCCACACTTTCTTTTCCACCTAAGTCACCCTGATAGATCTGATTCATCTTCTTTCTTTATCTCAACAATTCAGGTGAAAGCTAAAGTCATTTATTATGCCTGAAAAAGAGTGAAAAACAAGGAATATTGGATGGGTATATCAGCCATAAGTTGGAAAACACCAGTTTTCTCCTGTGAGTATCTCCTAAGATCTTGTAAACCTGAAAGGGGTGAACTCAGAGGGATGTGCCATTTTATTTCCTATGCTTAAAATGCCTGATAAGGTTGAAGGCTTGTTTGGGGAACATACACAAGCATCATAGACTTAGAGCTAGAAAGCTTTGGATCTGATTTTATTACCATTTCACCCCCAGGGGAATGTATTTTTTTTGGCCACAAGATTTTGAAAGACCATCAATCAAGACACAGAAAGGTTGTAATCTTCATGAGAACAGGGAGGGCCTCCCTCCATTTGCCTGAGGTCATCTAGTACAACCTGTTCACTTTCCATTTTAGGAAACTGAGCCCAAGATTTATTAACTGATTTGCCCATGGTCACCCAAGTCACTTGAGCATAGCTCTGATCATGCCATACCTCCTCCTCAATAAACTCCAGTGACTCCCAGTCACTTCCAAGACCATGAAGAAAATCCTTTGGCATCCCAAATCCATCATAACCTAGCTCTCTCCTACCTTTCCAATCTTTTCCCACCTTTTTCACCTGTCTCCCTCACCACCCGATTCTGTGACCCAGTGACACCAGCCTCCTTGTTGGTCCTTGAACAAGATGATCTTCTCTCCAAGTATTTCCACAAGTTGTCCTCCACACCTGGAATTCTCTCATTACTCATCTTTTTCCTGGATTCCAGCTTCCTCCAGGGCTCAGCTAAAATCCCACCTTTTCTAGGAAGCCTTTGCTCATCTCCCTTCATTCTAGAGCTGTTCATTAGTTCCAGTTTGCCTTTTGTACACAATACATACAAGATTTGTATACTTGGGCAGCTTGCATGTGGCTTCTCCCACTAGTCTGTGAGCTCCTTGAGGGCAGGATTGTCTTTTGCCTTTCTTTGTATCCCCAGGGCTTAGCGCAGTGCCTGACTTGCAGCATGTTTATTGACTGACTGACTGATTCACCTAGTATGTAGGAAAGACAAGAGTCCAAACTGGGACATCTGACTCCAAATCGAGCCCATTATCATGACCATTATTGCTACTTGTTATTAATATTATTCTTAGGTCCCTCAATTGATTCTGATGTGACTTGAGTTCAAGACTCATCATCCTGATTGCCCTCTGGATAGTCTCCAATTTATTCATGTCCTTCATAAGCTGTGGTGTCCATGACCAGACGCAATCCTCCAAACATCATCTAACAAGAGAAGGATCCAACAAGACAATTGCCTCGCTGGGCCTTCCAAGGACATGACGGAATTTTGCTTTTTGTCGTTATTCATTGTTTAGTCATTTTAGTTGTGTCCAACTCTCCATGACCCTATTGGAGTTTTCTTGGCAGATAGAGGAGGGGTTTGTCATTTTCTTCTCCAGCTCATTTTAAAGATGAGGAAACTAAGGCAAACAGGGTTAAGTGACTTGCCCAGGCTCACACAGCTAGTAAGTGTCTGAGGCCAGATTTGAACCCAGGAAGATGAGTCTTTCTGACTTCAGGCACAGTACTTTATCCTCTGGGCCACCTAACTCCCCTGTCATTATATTTGTCATTATAGGGAACTCTTAATGTGGAAACTCCCTCCACCAAAGCAGATTGCCACCTATGATTTTGTAGGCCAAGTCCTAGAGAATTTCTTATTACACAGAGATGTGAAATGGGCTTCACAAAAACCCTGTGAAGTGGATGGTACAAATATAATTGTCTCCATTTCCTAAATGAAGAAACTGAGGCTAAAAGAAATTAGGTGGCACAGTAACACAGATGCTTAAGTGTTAGAATAAGGATTTTGACTCAGGTCTTCTAACTTCTAGCCAATCCATTACACCCACTGCTTCTAAAGACACATAATATCTTAAGGCAGCCCAAGCCTATGTTAGTTTTCTTTTTCATAACATGAGGCTATGGAGCTTCCAGTCTACTAGGAATGAATGATCTTTTTCAGATGGATGGTGTCCAACCACACTTCCTTACCATATATTTATAATTGTTTTTATAATATACATTACTAACTATTCAAAACAAAAAGAAAACATTTTTCCTTTTAAACATACACCATACACTACAATATTTTTAGGAAGGGCAAATAGCTGTCAAAATGCCAACAGAGTTTGTTGGAAGTGAGTTGGTATGGGAATTCACAACTACCCCAGAAATCCTTTACATTTCTCTTGAAGATTTACAAAGTCTTGTTTCTGGGGGCAGAGCCAAGACGGCAGATTAGAGGCAGCAACCCAGCCAGACAAACTCTTCCAACTTCCCCTCCAAACAGCAACAAAATAACACCTCACATTGAATTTGGGAGTGGCAGAGTCAAAAAAAGGTCAAAGTGAGACATTTTTCCAGCCTAAGACAAGTTAAGATGTTGGCAGGTGGCAATGCCAGTGGTGAGCCTTGGAGGCAGCTATGACAGCCACAGCAGCAATAGAGGTGGCAGCAACAGCAGAAGCCTTGGATGCTCTCAGCCCAGAGATAGTAAGGGGGTTGGATAACTGGTCATTGAAGATTATCCATGTCCCTTTGCTGCCACTGAGTGCAGCTGTCACAGATTGACAACCCAACTGCTCATATGCAGTTCTGGGTCACAGTTCCAGGGCAGAGAGGAACACAAGGGAGCAGGGGTCCCTGTGCACAGTTCCAAAACAAAGAGAAGAACTGGCCCTTGTGGCTGCAGGGTACTAGGTGTGAGAAATGATTGCTTCTCTCTTGTATTGATAACTAATTATTCAGTCAGAAGCAAAGTTTTTCCCTGGTTCTATTTCTCCATCCAGAAATCAACCAGTGTGGGAAATATTTCTAAAACACTTACCCAGACAAAATAGTGGAGATCTAATCAAAGACAATGAAATAAATCCTAAGTTTGGGCTAATGGGTGCATTCCTGCTCATTGTGTTAACGTAGTCAGGTCTGGGAAAGTATTAATTCTCCCTTTGGTCAGACAGGTGATATAGACATTGATAAGTCTCTTTGACCGAGATCTGGGTCATCCAAGTCACACATCCCAAGACCCTCACTGTAACATAGCCCAGCCCCTCACTGTGATTATTTTCTCATTAATTGTTAAACAATCAGAGTTGATCGTGATCCTAAGGAATATCTGCTCTACCGAGGGCATATAAACTGTGACACACCACCCCCCGCCCCACTGCCACTGAAGTCTTTGGTCTAATAGAGACAGCCAAATGACCATCCTTTTATTAATAAATACGCTGGCCTTATTAATAAAATGATTAAATTACCGAGAAACTATGTTTCTCAAATATTTTTAGATTCCATATAGAGATCTTTCCTGGATAAAGACCAGAACATATACCAGAAGACCAGTGACCACACCTCTCCCTGGATCATACCACCTTGGAAGCACTGAAAACTTGTAGACCCCCAGAACTATCTAAAAACAGCATCATGAAAAAGCCTGAAGCTTGGCACAGCCTCCTCACCCCCAGGGGAGCATAGTCCAACTTTAACGTAAAATTCCATGTCAAGAAAGAGACTAAAAATAAACAAACAAAAATAAGAATTTGACCCTAAAAAGTTACTACAGTAGCAGAGAAAACCGATACAACAATTCAGAAGAAGACAACAATGGGAAAATCATCAACAACAAAAGCTGCAAAGAAAAAATACTCATTGGGTACAAGCCCAACAAGAATTCCTGGAAGAGTTAAAGGAAGAGATAAGAGTGGTAGAGGAAAAATTGGAGAGACAAATGATAGTGATGCAAGAAAATTATGAAAAGAAGATTAACAGCTTGGTAAAAGAGGCACAGAAAATACTGAAAAAAACATCTCTAAAAAATAGAAATGGCCAATGGCAAAAGAGACAAAAAAATCACTAAAGAAAACAACTCCTTAAAAAGTAAAATAGTCTCCTGTCAGATTGGCTAAAATAACAAAACAGGAAAATGATAAATGCTGGAAAAGATGTGGGGAAATTGGAACATTGTTACATTGTTGGTGGAGTTGTGAGCTGATCCAGCCATTTTAGAGAGCAATTTGGAACTATGCCCAAAGGGCTATAAAAATGTTCATACCCTTTGACCCAGCAATACCACTTCTAGGGTTGTATCCCAAAGAAATCACACAAGTGGGAAAAGGACCCATATGTACAAGGATATTTATAGCATCTCTTTTTGTGGTAGCCAAGAATTGGAAATCAAAGGGATGCCCATCAATTCGGGAATGACTGAACAAGCTGTGGTATATGAAGGTAATGGAATACTATTGTGCCATAAGAAATGGGGATGATGCGGACTTCATAACAACGTGGAAAAACCTACACGACATAATGCTGAGTGAGTGGAGCAGAGCCAGGAGAACATTGTACACAACCACAGATATATGGATTCCATGAGGACTAACCCTGACATACTGCGCTCTTCTCATCAATGTAAGGTGCAAGGACAACTCCAGGGGACTCACGATGGAGAATGCTATCTTCATCCAGAGAAAGAACTGTGAAGTTTGAATGCAGATTGAGGCGCACTTCATGCTCGCCTTTTTTCTTCTCTTTTGTTTTTGTTTCTGGGTTTTTTTTTTTGGTTCTGTTTCTTCTTTCTCATGATTCACTCCATTGGTCATAATTCTTCTCCACAACTTGACTAGTGTATAAATTAATTCAATGCGAAGTTATACATGGTAGTTATATGAGATTCCATGCCGTCTTGGGGAGGGAGGGGGGAGGGAGGGGAGAAAATCTGGATCTCAAAATTATGTAGAACCATGTGTTGTAAACTAAAAATAAAAAAAAAAAGTAAAATAGTCCAAATGAAAAATGAGGTGCAAAAGCTCACTGATGAAACAATTCTCTAAAAATTATAATTGGACAATTGGAAGTTAATAACTCCATGAGACATAAAGAAACAATAAAATGAAGTCAAAGGAATGAAAAAAATAGAAGAAAATGTAAAATATGTCATTGGAAAAAAAAAAACAAGTGACCTGGAAAATAGATCAAGGAGAGATAATTTAAGAATTATTGGACTGTCTGAAAGACATGATTTTTTTTTAAAAAAAGAGCCTAGACACACTATTTTAAGAAATTATCAAAGAAAACTGCCCTGATATTTTTAAACTAGAAGGCAAAACAGAAATTGAAAAAGAATCCACCAATCACCTCCTGAAAGAGATTCCAAAATGAATACTCCCAGAAATGTTATAGTCAAATGCACGAGCTCAAAGGTCATGAGAAAAGTTAAAGAGGAAACATTTCAAGCAATGAGAAAGAGCCCTAGTCAGGATAAAACAAGGTTTAGTAACTTCCACATTAGAAGAACAGAGAGCTTGAATATAATATTCTGGAAAGCAAAGGAGCTAGGATTACAACCAAGAATCACATACCCCCAGAGTAAAATCCTTCAGGAGGAAAATGGACATTTAATGAAACAGAGGAGTTTTAAGCATTACTAATGAAAAGATTGGGGCTAAATAGAAAATCTGATGTTCAAACACAAGACTCAAGAGAAGCATGAAAAGGTAAACCTAGAAGAGAAGTAAGAGACGATAAAGTAAGTTAAACTGTTTACATTCTTATGTGGGAAGATGATACATGTAATTCCTAAGAACTTTATCATTACTGGGGTAGTTAGAAGCAGCATACATAGAAAGAATGGGCATGAGTCAAAAAAGCTGGGATGATCTAAAAAAAGGAAGGAGTGAGAAAGTGGGAAAAGTGGGAAAGAGAGATGTGAGAATAGGAAAAAAATATCTCACAAAAAAGGCATGCAAGGATGGGCTTTTACATTTACAGTGGAGGGGGAAATAAGGATGGGTGGCAAACAATGTTTGAACTTCAGTATCATCCGAATTGGTTCAAAAAAGGAAGTATTTCTCTTTCTCTCTCTCTCTCTCTCTCTCTCTCTCTCTCTCTCTCTCTCTCTCTCTCTCTCTCTCTCTCCTCAGTTGGTTTTATCTATCTATCTGATGTAACAGTGAAGTAGGAGGGGAAGGTGATAAGAGAAAGGAGAGGATGATAAAAAGGGAGGGCAAAACAATGAAGACAAAATATACTTTTGAGAAGGAACAGGATCAAAAGAAAGAAAGAAGGATAAACAGAAAAAAATAGGATGAAGGGAAATACACAGTGACTAATCATAACTGTGAGTGTGAATGGCATAAACTCACCCATAAAATGCAAGCAGATAGCAGAATGGATTAGACACCAGAATCTGACAATATGTTGTTTATAAGAGACAGACTTGAAACGCAAAGACATATACACAGTTAAAATAAGGAGATGGAGCAGAATCTATTATGCTTCAGCTGAAGTAAAAAATGCCGGAGTAGCAATCACGATCTCAGATGAAACCAAGGCAAAAGCAGAACTACTTAATGATATAATTAGGGAAACTACATTTTGATAAAAGGCACCATAGACAATAAAGTAAGATTTTTTAAAAAAAATTACATTGTTTTTCTAACAAAAGGCCTCTTTTATTAAATATAATAGAGAACTGAGTCAAATTTATAAAACTAAAAGCCATTGCCCAATTGATAAATTGTCAAGGGATATGAACAAGCAGTTTTCAGAAGAAGAAATCAAAACTATCCATAGTCATATGAAAAAAAAACCCTCTAAATCACTATTATTTAGAGAAATGCAAATTAAAATAATTTTGAGGTACCACCTTACACCTGTCAGAAATTACAAATACTAACATGGGTGAGGGAAAACAGGTACACTAATGAACTGTTGGTGGAATGGTAAATTGGTCTAACCATTCTTTTTTTTTTTAAAGTTAGTATTGCATTTTCCCCAATTACATGGAAAAATGATTTTAACATTCTTTTTGAAGACTTTCAAGGTCCAGATTCTCTCCCTGGCTCCTTCTCCTCCACCCCACACACACATGCTGAGAAGGCACAATTTTATATAGGTTATATGTGCACAGTCATGCAAAACATATTTCCATGTTAGTCATATTGGGAAAGAAAACACTGGTCTACCATCTGTAGAACAGTCTGGAATGATGCTCAAAGGGCCATAAAACTGCATCCCCTTTGACCCAGCAATACTACTACTCATTCTATACCCCAAAGAGATGAAAAAGGAGGAGGACCTGTATGTACAAAGAAAAAGAAAATGAGTGCCTCTTTTTGTGGTGGGAAAGAATTGGAAATTGAGCGAATGCCCATCAATTGGAGAATGGCTGAACAAATTCTGGCGCATGGTTGGATGGATGGATGGATTGCACTATAAGAAATGATGATGAGGGGGATTTCAGGAAAAAACACATGGGAAGACCTATATGAATGGATGCAAGGTGAAGTGAGCAGAACCATAAGATCACTGTACACAGTAACAGCAATATTATCGTGATGAACAACTGTGAAAGACTTACTTTGATCAATATAATGATCTGAGACAATTCCAAAGGACCCATAATGAAAACAAATTCTATCCACCTCTAGAGAAAGAACTAATGAACTCTGAGGACAACTTCAAGTACAGTTTTCTCATTTTATCTTTCTTGCTTTTTTTGGTAATATGGCTAATAAGGAAATCTGTTTTGCGTGTTTTCCTATGTATAATTGGTATCATATCACTTGACTTCTCAGTAGATGGAGGAAAGTGAGATGAAGGGAGAAAATTTGGAACTCAAATTTTTTAAAAAGATGTTAAAAATAAATTATATATACACATCTATTAATATGTTATATACATATGTATATATAATATATGTATATATTGTATGTATATAATATATGTATATTATGTACATAGGTATATATTATATACCAATGTACATATTATATATACAGGTGTGTGTATGCATGTGCTTATATATGTGTATGTATTGGTATATATGTATGTGTGTACTGTGTATGTATGTATACACACACACACACACAGTCTTGTTTCCCTGGTCAAGCAGTCAGCAGCTATCCCATAAATCTCAGAAGGATTTTCTCTTTTATCATAGGCTCTTTAGACAGAACTCCCAACCCTGTCAACCTCAAAAGTCATCTTCATCTACTCAGGAATCACATCTCTCAGACTGATCCTCTGTTCTCTGAAATCACCATGACATGGCCAGGCATTGTAGGCTCAAAAGCTCTGCATTTGTATTCCCCAATGCCATCTTCTCCTTCATATTTAGGAGAGAACAGAATCTGTCCTATTCATTTCTTGGCATTGGCTTCTAAGGACAGATTCTACTCTCTGGGGCTGATAGCTTCCTCTAGCTTGTGTAATAGTCCAGGGCCCATCAAAGAGGCAGCATGGCTGTAGCTGACAAACCAGGACTGACCCAGAATCCTCATGTACCAAAAACTTAGCCAAGATTTTTGTGCTCTTTTCATGGGATTTTGCCTTCACCCAAAGGTAACCTGAAATGGTTCTTCCTGAAAAATATTTCAGCTGCCAATCTGTGACACCCCTGGAAAGATGAGCAAAAGTGGAAGAAGATAAAACCAGTCAGCCTCTAAAAATGGGTGTTTAAAAACAAAACAAACAAATCAAAACAAAGACCACCACCACCACCATGAACAAAGATCTATCTGAACTGAATGTCTTTTCTTTTCTCTCTGTTCAAGGCCTTGGCTACTGTTTGGGGTTCAGGATTACTAACGTATGTCTTAGAATTCCCATGTGTTGTTATTTATATCCCAGGGCCTTTCTGAACATCAATAATTAATTCGGAATCTAGCTTGTTTCGCATGTCAGTTCCACACCTCTGTCTTCAATGGTGCCTCTGGAAGCCTCAAAAGAAATGCAGCTGTAAAAGCCTGCGTTGGCAGCATCTGCCTCTTCAGGCAGCAGTGGATCAGAGGGGGTGGGAGGAGGCCTCATGGCCAAGCAGAGGAGATGCTAGAGGTGGAGTCAGGAAGACAAAGATGCAGATCCCACCCCTGACATTTACTAATGGTGTGACCCTAGATGCTCTGATTCTCATTTTCCTCATTCAATCTTCTTTGGCTCACAGTCTCCTTAAGGATAAAACACAAACTGTTCAGCCTGGCATTTACAGAATCACCTTCCAATGAGAGCTGAGAGGTACTTCAGAGGCCCTTCTGGTCTCACTCCCACATTTTACAGAGAAGGAAACGGAGACCCAAGTAAGTGAAGTGACTTGTCCATTGTCTTATTGCTAGTAAGGGTCAGGGGCAGGATTTGAATCCAGCCCTTTGGCTCCAGAGCCTGTGCTCTTTGAGGCCTTCCATAATAGGTGTTATTATTACCCTTGGGCTCTGAAAAGTGAGCTTTTACCATATCTTGTCCAGAAATGGGCCTCCACATCACTTCTCCAACACTTGCAAACCATGCTACTATATCTGTAGGTAGCCCACTTCTCTTACCAGATCACCTTTATTTGTTGTCTTCCCCTATTAGAATGTAAACATCTTATGGTCTTACTTGCTGCCTTACTTGCTTATATTCCCCTTCTCCACACTTAGCCCAATGCCTGGGACATACTAAGTATTTGTCTATTTTACACATAGGTAACCTGAGGCTCAGAGAGGTTGCATCGCATAACTGTATAGTAAATGTCTAAGGCAGAAATTGTGCCTCCATCTGCATCTCACATTCCCTCCATCGTAGGAGTAGCCTCTAATAAAGATTTTTGATTACTGAAACATCTAGTTCTTTATTTGATAACCCAGTGGCTGCTGGTAGTTATCATTTAGAATGAGTGGCTCAAGAACCAACATAGAAATGTAGAGTTTTAGAGTAGGCAGGACCTCAGAGGTCACTGAATCCAAAAGCTTCATCTTCTAGATGAGGAAAATAACTTGTCTATGGTCATAGTCCCCCTGTGTGACCTTAGAGATCAGAAGTCAGGATTTGAACCCATGCCCTCTGACACTTAAGCCACAACATTATATTGCCTTTACTTATGGAAAATAGTCAAAGCAGACTGTTAAATGAATAGTGATAAGTTGGCTCTGTCTTATGCTAGAACAAGCTCAAGAGAAGGGGGATTTCTCCCAGAGAATGAACCAAATTCAGCAGGTAAATTTCAATCCCCGTGGCCTCAGACATAGAGGTCACCATCCAAGGAACAGACCATTGGGATGCCAAGCCATCTAAAAGTTGTCTTTTGAGAAATTAGAGACATTAGGAATGTCAAGAAATTTTTTGCTTGTGCCCCTGTAGCTGAGACCTAACCACATTATGCATTCACCTGCACTTCTGGATTTAAATTAAGTCAAGAGAATACAAAATGTCTTTAGAAACCCCAATGGATCAGGAGGATGTCATCTTGAATTTTGGAGAGTTTAAAAAAACCCTAATTGAGATCCATGAAACTGACCCCTATGCCCCCCTGATGGATAGAGCTGCAGATGGGGCTCAGAGAGTCCTTGGACAACTGCCATTACTTCTGACAAACTCATCTTTTATCTCTCTGGCAAATGACAACCTCGGAAAAGCCTCTAAATTATTTATCTCTGTGGATCACCCAATTTCAATGCTTCAAATAATGAAGAGGACCTGGAGGGGGGCAAAGAGGGGGTTTTGAAGGATGGGCAGTGGTTCTCTTCAAACAAAGGCATTGACCAGACATTCTATGTATTCCTTTGCCTAGAACCTGGGTGCCTGGGGTGAGCTGGATTCCAGGACGGCTGGGTTCTAGGTGCCTGGCTGATATATTGTCACCTGTGAGAGTTGATGGAAGACTAGCTTCCCATAGAAAAGGTTGTTCAACATACACACTCAATTGAATATGAAAATCTACCTTACCTTACAGGAAAGTAGGGGGGAAGGGGATAAGAGAGGAAGGGGTGATAGAAGGGAGGGAAGATGGGAGGAGAGAGTTATCAGAAGCAAACACTTTTGAGGAGGGACAGGGTCAAAGGAAAGAATAGACTAAATGGGAGTGGGATAGGATTGAGGAAAATATAGTCTTTTACAACATAACTGTTATGGAAGTGTTTTGCATGACTACACATGTATAACCTATATCGAATTGCTTGCCTTCTCAGTGAGGGTGGATGGGGAGGGAGGGAGGGAGAGAATGTGGAACTCAAAGTTTTAAAAACAAATGTTAAAAATTGTTTTTACATGCAACTGGGAAATAAGATATACAGGCAATGGGGTATAGAAATCTATATTGCCGGAAGGGGATAAGAGAAGGGAGGGTAGATTGGGGGAAGGGATAATCAGAATACACACTGTCTTGAAGTGGAGGAGGGAGGAGGTAGGAAGAAAATTTGGAACTCAAAATCTTGTGTAAGCGAATGTTGAAAACTAAAACTTAATTAATAAAAACAGAAAACAAAAAAATAGGTTGTTCAAGTCAGAATGTCAGTTCCATATAGATCAGGCATCCATTTCTGAGAATTGTGTGATACCAGAAGCTTGATGCCTCCTTCCAACCCCACCAGTAACTCAAATGTCAACCTGGCACCAATGACATCATCTCTCCGGAGTTATGGGTTCTCATTCGAGAAATGAAGATGACTTCATTTGCTAATTCCCTCCCTCCCCCAGGCGTTGTGGTGATGCTTAAGGCTACCTAGCCTAGGTGAAACATTTCCCCCCCTTAATTATTTGGTCTAGGTGAGATTGAGAAAACAACATTTTAAGCCTAAAAAAGGAGGAGAAAGCAATGCCTTGGACAGGAAGCCAAACAAAGTTGAGTTTGCCTTCCTTGTATTGTATTTTGTGAATATAATCAACCCTTTGGTGAAACCTTTGCAGATTTTTGTGCCCCTTCTGCCCACACAAATTTCCTGGGCATTTTACTTGGGTCTTTCATCTGATGCTTATCAAATATGTAATTTTCATACTTATGAATATTCATGTCCCTTTCCTTCCTAGAATCCATCTACCCATTCATTCATTTCAAATTTCAGCTCAACTCAGATGGATCAGTGATCCCATTGATTTGTGCATTTTAATTATTATTCAAAAACATTCATTAATACTGCAAAAAGCAAATAGTCCTTAAGCACCTCTAGGCGCTGAGCACTTTGCTGGGCTCTGGGAGAAGCCACGACTCAGCAGGCTGCCTTTGATTATGAAAGGGCTGTTGAGGAATAGCCTGGGGGAGGGGGGTTGGACCTAGTTAAGGCTCTCCCAAAGAAAAATGAGTTGTGTTGGGGGTATCAGGGTTCTCTTCCTTAGAGGTCTGCAAGCCTGGGCTGGATGTAGGTATGTCGTGATGGCCATTTTCCCCTTTGGGTATGACTATGAGGTGGCCAAGGCTTTGAATACCACAGGCTTTTTTTCTGTGGTCTTAGAGGTGATAGGGAGCCTTTGAATAGAGAGTCCTGCCCTTTAGGAAGATTGCTGTAATAGTTCAATGAAGGATGAGTTGGAGGGGGAGAGATCTGAGGCAGACAGGCCCCCCAGCATCTACTGCAATAGTCCAGCTATGAGGGGATGAGGCTCTGTAACAGAGCGGTAGCAGAGTCAGAAGAGAGATGTTACAAAGGTAGAATCAACACGCCTTGACAAAAAATTGGATAAAGGGGCTGAGAAGTAGTGAGAAGTTGAGGCTGGCCCCCTAGGCAGCTAGGTGGCACAGGGGATAGAGCACTAGGCCTGCAATTAGGAGGACCTGAGTTCAAATCCAGCCTCAGATACTTACTATCTGTGTTACTCTAGATGAGTCACTTAATCTCAGTTTCCTTGTAAAATGGGATAATAATAGCATCCACCTCACAGGTTGTCTTGAAGATCAATTGAAATTATATTTGTAAAACACTTAGCACAGTATACAGTAGGTGCTTAATAAATGCTCATTCCTTTCTCCCTTCCCACCTAGAAAATGAGCCCAATTGATTAGGAGAATGGGGGGATCCTTGACAGTAATAGGGAAGGCAGGAAGGGGGTGCAGAGTTGGGGTAAAGATAATGAGCTCTGGTTTAGACATGTTGAGTTTAAGGGGTGTATAAGACATCACATTTGATAGATATCTGAAAGGCAGTTGGGAATGCAAAATAGGACATCAGCAAAAAGAGGTTAGGGCCTCAGAATCATCAGCAGATGACCAGAGTCAGTAGTAGAATCATCTGGAGCTGGCAGCAGCAGCCTCAGCAGCTATCAGGTCTTGGTGGTGGGGGGGGAGCCTGCGTAAGTAGACAGCTTAACCAATTTAGCAGTGGATTGAGACTATCAACCCAAACAGCTCTCTGTTTAAGGGTTCATCACCACTATCAATCACCAGGGCCGTGCCCAGAAACAACCTTGTTGGGGATCCTATGAAGAGAAACACAGACCTCCAAGATGAGGAGCCATGAGGTGCCTACCTCTCAGTCCCACATGTTCCTTATGTGATGACCTCATAACCCTTTCTTAAAACTTGAGCCCTCTCTTCCCAGGGACTTTGTATGTTTAAGGTAAGAATGGAGCCCATTTTGGGATATATTCGTAGAATTTCCATCCTTATTAGACCTTCTCAATAAATATTTTTTTGGTGAAGGCTAATTGATAACAACTGAGCAGCACCCCGTATGGGGGCTCAGGAGCTGACCAGAAGCCACAACTCCTCAAAATACTTATCGAAACAGGTGTGTTCATCTCTCACAAGCCAATCTGTCAGTGCTAGTATGAATTGCTTGAGTAGCTCCAGAGCTCCCCTGATGGCCAGAACAGTAATCGAAGAGGAAGGGGAAGTGGAAGGGACCAAGCATTTATCAAGCACCTATTATGAGCTAGGCATTGTCCTAAGTGCTTTGCAAATATTATCTTATTTGATCCATCTATGTCAGAGGTCCTATTTAGAAAGCTTGCACCAAAGTTATAAAACAGTCTCTAGAAGCAGAGAGATCCAGGACACAGCTAACTGCTTTGTCAGTATCCATCATCAGGCACACATGTGCCCTGAGATCCCTTAACTCCCATCACTACTTCAAGGATCTGCGATTTTGTTCATGTGGATAGTCCCTCTACTGAGGCAGACCCTGCCCTTCTGCATCTTGTTTTTCTCATGTTGCTGTGGCCCAAACATCCCTCTGTGGCCCACCACTCCAACTTCATTAGGCTGGTCCTGTCACCAGGGCAGCACCTGTAGCTCCCAGGGCTGCTGGAGCTGGTGAGGACCTGGCAGAGCGCTGGAGAATGCAGGGTCACCTTCTGCCATGATGCCTCAGAGGAGGACCGCAGAGGGGAGAGTTTCCATGGCCTCTCCAAATCCCTGTCCCCACTTGGCTGCTGGTGAGCCTTCTACATTTCACTGCTGTCTCCTTTTGAACAGATATTTAATTAAGTGGCGGAGAAGTCTCCCAGTCCCCCCTGCTTTTGGCATGTGCGCTGGTCTTTAGGAAGGAAGCAATCAGAAACTCCTAGATGGGTTTATTCAGCTGTGGCATTTCTAAGCTGATTTAAACAGTCTGTCAAAATGGAGTGAAATTAATTAGTTTACTGCAGACATTTGGCAGAGAGAGAGAGAGAGAGAGAGAGAGAGAGAGAGAGAGAGAGAGAGAGAGAGAGAGAGACAAACAGAGACAGAGAGAGACAGAGAGACAGAGAAATAGATGGGGAAAAACAAAGAGATGGAGCAGAAACAAGAAAGAAAGAGAGAAACACAGAGACAGAAAAACAGAGAAGAAAGCAAGGAGAGAGAGGATAGTGCATACATACACACAGACAGGCAGGCAGAAAGACAGATCAAGTCAGAGACAGAAGTAGAAAGAGAGAAACAGAAATAGAAAGCTAGGGAAACACAGAGAGACAGAGACAGAAACTGAGAGAGAGAGAGAGAGAGAGAGAGAGAGAGAGAGAGAGAGAGAAAGAGAGAGAGAGAGAGAGAGAGAGAGAGAGAGAGAGAGAGAGAGAGAGAAACCAGTGCAAGTCATAGCTAGACTAGACACTTGTGGGATGTTTTTCCAGCCAAATGATTGAAAGTATTTCCTTGCTTATGATTTTATGCAATTCAGCTTTACTCTGTCTTCAAAATGAGCTGCCACATGATACAAGCTGGGAAACTTTTAATTGCTATGTTATGGAGAGTAATTCAGAAAGTCAAGGGAGATACTTTGGTGAGGAAAAGCTGCCCTCAGCTCCAGGCAGGCTCACATTTCACCAAATTCAGCCTTATCCTGTCTGATCTCTCCCCACCAGGAAGCCCAGCTCTCTGTGCGCCACATAGATAAGGGCATTGAAGTCCATTTGTTATGGTCTCTAAAGGGGACCTGGACAGCTCAGCCAGTTTTGTTCTCACTGGATGGCAGAGACTCAGGAAGAAGAGAGGAGCTGGAATCTGGCCACTCGGCCTCCTTGGAGATGCCCGAGCACACAATTGCCTCTGGTCCTTACTCAAGCTTTTTGAGGTTTTAAGTGCCTCCCTGAGAGCTTGGTACACAATTAGAGGTGGATTAGAGAGGTTGGTAATAGGGGATTTTACCTCTAATCTCCTTCCAATTGTTCATATTAATTAAAGTGCTTTCTTCCTTCATTATGCAACAAACATTAACTACTTCTTTAAAAGGAGGGGAGAGAAAGCCTTCCTGAGAGTCACATTCAGCAAGACTGGTGTTCATGAAAACACTTAAGAAAACAAAAATTCAAACATGAACTCTGTTTATGAAAGAGAGAAAGGAGAGGGCTCCGGAACTTCCCCCCTCTTTTATCTTTCAGGGGTTAAAATTCTGCCCCTCCAGTGGCTCTTAGATCTCCCATGTGGGTTTTCCCTCCAACAGTGCAGACCACAGCCCAATCCAGCATGTTCCTCCACACCACAAGACTCTCATCCATGTCCGGCCATATGTTTGGAACAGAGGTTCACCCAACATATTGGGACCTTCCCGGCTTTCTCTCAACATCACATAATATCAACAAAGAAATGGGCAGTCCATTAATTACCTTTTACTCTCACAATGTACTCAGGTACAGGGGTTGATGTATGTTACTGTCATTTTGCATCCTTAAAGCTCTCCTCCAACAATATGTCTCACAAACCTATGTTGCTATCATGAAAGATTGCATGGCAGCTGCATCCAACTTGTTCAAGCATCTGCTGAGTTTCAACATCTGGTAAGGCATCACATAGGAAGAGGGGCTCACTAAGCTGTTCTATTACCATCAAGAATCCTCCAATCTTTCCCCATCCATGGAGAGGTTCTCCACATGTTCCTGTCTACAAATGGTGCTTCACTGACAACCCTGAGCCCTAGAACAGCATAGGGTCTCCTTGGAGAGATCCAGGGTCACTCAGCCACAGTAAATTTTCTGACTACTGCCCACACAGGAAAAGCATGTGTATGAACATTGAAATCACCATTCACAATTGATGACATCGACATGGGCAATGCATTGACTTGATCTATCTTGGAGAATTGCTACAAAAAGACAATGAGCTGGGCTCGGAATTGAATGGAGTGAGGGCGGAGGACTCAGGGTGGATCACATTTGGGAAACTGAGCAGCACTGTGAACGATCCTAAGCTGCTCCCTGACACCCAAATCAATCTCCCAACTGATGCTTTGGGGATAGGAATGTAACCAGAATGGCCTTTGTTTTCTTTGAGTGACTCAATTTATCTCAGTGAGCTTTACTAGGTGCTAAGCCCCAGGCCCAAACCCCATTAGGTGTTAACATAATCCATGTGGATGTGAACCTCCCAGGGTCCTAAGGGGAGGGGCCAACTCAAGAACCAATCATCAGAGCTTGAGCTCTGGTAATTCAGATGAAGTTTGATGATGTCTGAAGCCTATAAGAAAGGAGGACAGAGCCATTTGTGCGGGGGCTCTGGAGATGGTGTTGATGAGGAGACTCCGGGCAGCTGTAGCTAAGGAGCCCTCCAGCTTGCAAACCTGGATGCTGAGACTTTGTTGAACTCTAGTATCTGTGTTAGGATTTGAATCAGACGAAGTCTGTTGATGTTTGTAATTTGTTTGCATTTTGTTTTGAAGTTTAGGATGCTGGCTTTTTCCCCTGAACTAACTGAATGATATTTGAATGCTGAATTAAAAGTAAGCTTGTCAACCCCTTCACCTTGCTTCCTTTGCTTAAGCAGATCAGAAGAACCTGTGTTGTTGGCAGCTTTCTGGGTGCTGACTGTGGGTGAATCTTATACCCCCGCAGAAGCTGCTAGCCGGATTGTTAAAACGAGGAACCATAGAACACTACAACCTTGGATTATCAACCCAAAAGGTAACAACCATGGACACATAGTGGTTACAATAGTATTTCAACACATTATCAAGGATGATGAGACATGGTATCAAAGATGTCAGTCAGAACACAGAAAACTAGAAAAGGCTGGTCATGTATTGAGAGCCAGGAGCAGCCAAAGTGGTATATTGGCATCCTTGGATTGTTAAGAGGATGGGAGCAGAACCCCAGGCATGTGGAGAATAACATCTCTGTGGAGGAGATTCACAAAGTGGTGGAGGCATTGCTCAGGATGTGAAAGAAGGGAGAGCTGTGGTCTACATTAGGGAATGAGCCCTCATACCAATGAGGTAAGGGATATCACAACTTATACCTTTCTTTGTCCCTCTCTGTCTCCGCACCTATTTCTCAGTGAGAAAGAGGGGATAAAGCCTTGAACCATCTGGATTCAAGTCCTTACTCTGACACATACTGGTGATATGACCCTGGACAAATTACCTGACTTCTCACCGCTGCCAAGCTCTTAAGACTGTAAATTACAGAAGAGCTGCCAATTATCATCGGTGTGATTTCATTCCCTGTACCAGTTAAATCAAAGGGCAGAATACATATACATATGTATGTGTGAATATGTGTGTATGTATATATGTGGATATACATGCATGTATATCCACATATATTGCACATATATAATGGGGGGGTCTACATTTGTCTGTGTCTATATCAGGTTTGACGCCACAAGCTAAAGTGTGCAGACACCCCCACAAGCATTTCTTTTTTCTGAGTTAAATCTCTGTTTGAAGTTTTCTTTTTCCTGTGGTGAGTAACCCTGCATGGCATAGCTCATACCTCCATTGAGCTACAGAAGCCCCTCTGCTATGTAGAGGTAGTGATCCAGGAGGGAAGTTGCCAACAATATTTCAGTATAAAAAAGAATAAGGGCTTGTATTAGAAGCTGTGAATTTGTTACATTCAGCTTGTTTTTAAGATATATATGTATATGTGTGTGTATGTGTATACACACACACACACACACACACACACACACACATATATATATATATGTATATATATATATATGTATATATATATATATATATATATATATATATATATAATTTGACAGGGTATTAACAAAACATTCTATTTGTCTCTCCTGAATTATTTTGTTTCCTTTTGTGCATTTAAAATATTTATATTAATGTTCATTTTTCCACTTGTAGTTTACAACCTACCACCTCTTCCCTGAGTTGTCATCTTCCCTTGTAAGAAAGAAAAAATGTAGAGACTAACAAAACGTGAGCATCAGCCATATCTAAGGCTGCTCACTTTCTTCTGCGCCTCTGTTCTACGACTTCTTGTCAAGAGCGAATTAGAAGTAGATTACTTCCCAGGCTCTCAAAAGCACTTTCATTTGCTGCTTGAATCCGAGTTCTGGGCTCTGCCAGAGCTGTTTTTCTTCCCATTGTTATCACTGTCAACACATAAATGGTTCTTCTCCTGCTGGTATCACACATTCATTCTGCATCGGTTCTTATAAGTCTCTCCAGGCTTCTCTGAATCTGTCATATTCCTCAGTTCTCAGGATGCATTCCTATTCACTCATCCACAGTTGGTTGCACCATCCCCCAAGTGATAGGAACCTATTCAATCTCAGAGGGCCCAACCACTGCAAGCCAAGGCTCAGTAAGGTGTTTTCCAAATACTTTCTACCATGTGCAGAGAAGACAAGCAATCCAGGAAACATGGCTGCCTTTGGTCAGCTTTGTCAGAGGAAATCAGATGAATTTCTAGAGGTCCCACTGGCCCCAGATCCTAAGGAACATCTGGCTGGAGAGATTATCTCCCCTAGTAACTAATCAGGCAGAAGCATTTGCTCAGGACTGACTATGGGACCTTGTCCAGCTGCGAGGGCCCAGCTGGGGGATTATGGACAGTCTGGGAAGTGGGATACCATGAGCATGTGGGTGACATTGATCTAGGATCCACAGAAAATCGATGTCATGCCAGTGACACAAATTTGAAAGCGCACCAAGCTAAAGGGGGTGACTTTTTTCTCCTTTTTGAAAACAAATTTCTAGGCAGGTTAGCAGTTCAAAAGAAATTCCCTGATTCCTGTCTGTTATTCCTGCTTAGACTAGAAAATGTCCACATGGTGTGTGTGTGTGTGTGTGTGTGTGTGTGTGTGTGTGTGTGTGTTTAAACCCAATGTTGCTTTAATTAGGAAAACAGCAGCATTGGCAGCTGGTCCTTAATTAAATATTACAGTAGGGAGAGCTTTAAAGCCATACTGTAAAATGCCAGGCTGGGCCTGGACAAAGTCACTTTTTCCACATCTTAAGCTATATGCCAACAGTAAAACAAGCATTTATTAGGTACCCTGTATAAGCCAGAGACTGTGTGAACAGTACCCTTTTGTTTTTTGTTTGTGTTTTCCATTTGTTCTGCTTTCTCTTTCTTTGCATCCTGAGCACTTAGCACATCACTTGGCACATAGTAGGTACCTAATAAATGCTTCTGGATTAACTGATTAACCAGCTACTGGGACAACAAAGACAAAAACCATACAGCTCCTGTCTTCAAAGAGCTTATGTTCCACTAGGGAAAAAACCAGTATATAAACAAATAGATAGACCTCAAACATATATGAAGTAATTTCAGGAGGGGTCAATAGCTATAGATGATCAGGGAAGGGCTGGAAAAGAGGAATTTCAAGAGGCAGAGATGAAAAGGAAGAGAATTCCAGGCTTACCTGGGCCTAAAGGGGGAAGCTGGAATGATGGGCTGAGGGAACAGCTAGCAGATCAAGGTGGAGCAGAGTCTGTGCCATGCACTGATATGAAATGAGGCTGGGGCAGTCGACAGGCACTCATTCTAGTGCATGAAACAGCAGCTTGACTGTTAATAGAATAGTTAGCATTCCCACTCTGCTGAGGCTGCGAGCACACTCTTCCTTTGCTATTTGAGCAAAGGAATGGATGCTTTAAACCCACCCCAGACAGGTTATGCAGGACCATTTTCACCATATTCTTCCACTGAACAGGAAGATGCTGTGAAATGTTTAACACTGTGATTTTCCTTTAAACACTCACTGGCCTCTGGCTTTAAATATGACCAAGATGCATGTGGGTGGGGGTGCTTCTTATAGGAATCATCGCGTCCAAGCAGAAGACATCATTCACAAGCCGACATCCCACTAGAGGAGGGTGGGAATAGTTAGAAAATGTCATTTTTCCTAGTTACCAGGGCTGGTGCTCAACCAGGAGCTGGATTCATCTCAATATGGGAGCAGATGTGCGCCTTGGAGTGAGACGCTCAGTTCTTGCTCAGGGTAAAATGTTCCTTTAATTGTCTGTTCATCTTTCAAGGTAGGCCTGTTTGATGGATGACATCGCCAAACATGGGTATTACCTTGTAATACCAAGAGCCTTTCCAATCTCTTTTAGCTCCAGCTCGGAGATGTGATGCAAGAGCATCGGCTACGCTGTCAGAGAGCTCTTCATCTCACATGTGCACATAGGCACTGGCAAACCAAGAACCTGGGACTCAGTGCAAATGAATCTCAATGTTCTGCAAATTGTCAGTAGTTTAGGTCCCAAGAATCCACTCCCTGTTTCTAAAGGAAGTAGAATTTTAAAAATTCACTGTTATTGCTACTCCTTGTAGATGGTTGGGAATAACAACCGTGTATGTTACTGATCCAATGCTCCCGGCAGTCCTTGGAGGTAGACAGTAAAAATAAAATGAAGGCTATTTTAGAGATAAGCCAAAGGGCTTGTCCAAAGTCAGGCACAGGGCAAATGCCAGATGCTGACCCCAAATCTCAGCCTGCTGACCCCAAGTCCTATGATCCTGATATTCAACCTCCTTGATTTCAAATGTTTTCTTCTGTTGGCAGAAGTGAATCCATTTATCAGAATGAGGTCACCATGATCATGGAGTTCCATTCCAAATGGGCAATTTTCAAAATCAAAACAAGCTTTTAATGAGGTCAATATAATGCATGTATGTGTTTTACACACATGTATCTGTCTCTCTGTATATGTTATATGTATGTCAATGTGTGTATGTGTATCTTCAGGACTCCCCAGAGTCCATAGCTTTCTCCCATGCTGCCACCAACATATTTCTTCCCTCCTCCTCTCAACACACTTTTATCCTCTTAATCTGGCAACAATAATCAAGTCAGTACTTCTGTTCATGGAAAAGATTTGTCACCCAATCTCCCATGGCTCCATCAATGATCTCTGTTGACTTCCCTGCCAAAACTTTCCTTTATGGCTATGACTCTTTTATAGATGTCATTCCCCCCATTAGATTATAGATTCACTGGGGACAGGGACCAAGACCTTAGCACAGTGCCTGGGACATAGTAAATGCTAAATCAGTGTTTGTTGATTGACAGATGCTTTTTTATTCACTCATTTCCTGCCATCCTCTTTGCTCGGAAGAGGCAGAATGTGGGAGAGAGATAAACACAGGAGGGAGGAGGTGGGAGGAGGGTGAGTATAGAGAATGAGAGTAAAAGATCTCTAGCCTTGGCTTTAGAGATGCCATCTCTAGGCATACCCCTCAAGGAGACCAATGGCAAAAGAAAGGCCCTGCCCACACCGACATATTTGTAGCAGAGTTTTTTTGTGGGAGTAAAGAGTGAGAAACAAGGTGGCCCTCATGGCTGATGGCAGGCCCTCACTGCTGATGATTCTGAGCCCATGGATGAAGCAAACAGATCCATTTACATTACTGCAGGAACACTTCTCATTTCCCCTTCAGCAGCCACCTGCCTCCCATAGTAAAAATTAAATGAAATTTAGAGAACAATAATTAAGGGTCTTCTGTGTGGAGACACAGTGGCCTTTGATAAAGTGGATTTAGTGATCATAACAGTGACTCAGATTTATATAGCACTTTAAGGTTGGCCAGACATGTGCATAGAGGATTTCATTTAACACTCCTGATAGCCCAAGAGATAGGCACAGTTATCATCTCCACTCTATAAATGAACAAATGGGTCTGAGAAGAGCTGAGTGACTGGCCTTGGGTCTCACAACCTTGGGGTGATGTCCCGGGCACGATTTGAATCCAGGTCTCTCTAATTCTTAGTCTAGCATAAATAACACTTACTAAACCATAAGCTTTCTATTCGTTAGCACAAGAGAATGAAGGCTGTTAGGGCTTTAGGATTGAGTAAGCAATGAGGAAAGGGATACACCCAGAGGAGATTCAATCATCTCCTGGTGGACAAATGAAGTTAATAAGCATTTGGTGAGTGCTTAGTATGTGCTGGGGACTCAGCTAAGTACTGGGGAGACAAAAGCAAAAATCAGTTCCTGCCTTTGGGGAGCTCACAGTCGAATGAGAGAGACCACATGCAAACACTTGGTACATTCAGATCAACACAGGGTAAACTCAAGATCCTCTCAGAGGGAAGGCACCAAGATGAAGGAGGACTAGGAACATCCTCATGAAGAAGGGAAGGAAGCCAGAAGATGGAGATGAGGAGGGAGAGAATTCCAGGCATTTCTCAGGGAGATGGAAGGTCACATGTGAGGAGAAGCAAGGAAGTGAGTGTCACTGGATTGCAGACTATGTGGGGTTGGGGACAGTACAAAGCATAAGAAGACTGGACAGATAGAAGGAGGTCTGTTTATGAAGGGCTTTAAAAGCCAGAGGATTTATATTTGGTCCTGTAGGTAACATGAAGCAACTAGAACTGAAAAGATTGGCTGATGCTATGTGAATGGGAAGTAGACGATCATCCTTTCGGAGGGCTTTGTCCTTCTTGGTGAAGCAAGGGACTAAATCATCTGCTCTAAATGTGGGGGAGGGGAGGGCAGCTAGGTGGTGCATTGGATGGAATATCCGGTCTGGGAGTCAGGAAGACTCATCTTTGTGGATTCACACTTAGCTGTGTGACTCTGGGCAAGTTGCTTAACCCTGTTGCTTCAGTTCCTCATCTGTAAAATGAACTCGAGAAGTAAATGGCAAACAATTCTAGTATCTTTGCCAAGAAAACCCCAAAGTGGGTCATGAAGAGTCAGACATGACTGAAAAATAACTGACCAACAAGTGGGGGGTTGAGAGTTGGGAGAAGAGCTGGGTACTTACAGAGAGAAGGAAGTCTGAGGAAGGACCCAGGGGGTCAAAAAACACAGAACAAAAGGATTGCTGAGCTCTGCTTCAGGCCCAATTGAGGTTAGGCCCTGCAGGATGATAGGGGATGGAATCAGCTCAGTCTGGGGGATTTCATGACACTCTGCAGCCTGAGAACAGGAGGGGGAAAATGGATGGTGGCAGATGCCAGAAAGAGGGGGAAGGTTAGACTTGGCAATTCTGATTGGGCTTCTGTTTTCTCAGCTAAGAAAGAGAGGACAAGACTAAGAATGCTAAGAGTTGACACTAAAGAAAAGTAAAGAGATAAGGATGGGAGTGAGATGCCTGTGCCTGGAGAGATATACAACATCCTAGAAGAAGGAAGGAAGTAACCGGCAGTTGTGGTTACTATGCCATTGCCAGAAATCTTGAAGAGGTAGTTGAAAACAGGAAAGGTACCATAGGCCTGGCAAAGGGCCAATGTTACAATCTTCAAAAAAGAAAAGGGAATAGAGTCTGCAAGTCAGTGAGCTCATCTTTGGTTCCTGATACAATTCTAGGACATAGTAAAGAGAGGGTTCCAGAACCTCTAGAAAAGAAAACAGTGATCATCAGGAGCTAGCGTGGCTTCACCAAGAACAGACTATGCTCAGTTAACTTGATGTCTTCTTTAAGGGGACTGGCTTATTTTTTGTGGCTGGCTCTTTAAGTGTAGCTACATGTTATGTTGCTTCCTCATTCAGATCACTGAGTGCAGAGACTGTGGTAGCTTTTTCTTTGGATCTCCAATGTCAAAGGCAGCACCCGCCTGGCACATAGTAAGCACTTAATAAATGCTTTTAGGGTGCTTGATGTCATAGGGACTGTGCTGACAGGCTTGGGTTCTGTGTTCTCTGAATGGCCTTCAACTCAGTCCTGTTTCCAGGAAACCTGAAATGTAGCAGTTTCTCCATCCAATAAAACGATTGGTGTCCCCAGCTGGCTTAACATCTCAGTGGTTGGAAATGGTCATAAATTCCTTGTTATGTAACAGATTTGGCTAACGTGATGATTAAAGCACAATTTCTTGGACGTTGTACTCACCTCAAATTTTTCCAAGTCTACTGCTCCATCCTAACAAGACCTGACAGTTTAAATCAGGTAATATGGGGCTCATTTTCACAAGAGGGCATGAGAGGTCTGCATATTTTCCCATTAACAAATCTGGGGATTTCTGCATGTTGCCCAGATATAAAATTTAGACTCTAGTTCTGGAAAATACCTCAGCAGCCTCTAGGCCAACATGTTCTCCCCAAGAACCTCAACTTGAACATCCCTGAGAAGGGATAATCCAGCCTCTGCTTGAAGCCCTCCAGTGCAGGAAATAGGAACTAACAGTCCAAATAGTGAAGAGACCCTTATTAAGCACCTACTGTGTGCCAGACTCTATGCTAAGCATTGGGACATGACAATCCTGGCTCTCAAGGAGCTTGCCATCTAATGGGGAGACAACACAAAGATGACTCTGTGCAAACAAGATGGACACATGATAAATTGGGGTCATCTCAGAGAGGGAGCACTAAAATTAAGGAGGAGTGGAAAAGCTTACATGAAGAAGCAGAGACTTTACCTGAGACCTGAAGGAAGATGAGGCAGAGGGGAGTCCCAGGCACAGGGTCAGTACAGATGCTCAGAGTCTGGAGATGAAGTGTTCTGTGCAAGTAACAGCCACAAAGTGAGTGTCCCTGGGTAGAGGAGTGTGCGTGTGAGGGTAAGGAAGGAGCTTGATTCTGGAAATGCAGGGGGTGGCCAGGTTGGGAAAGGCTTGGAATTCCAAACAGGAATCTAGATAGGTCCTCACTATGCTCTAGAGACATTAGCCCATTTGGACCTCCCCCCAAGCCAGGGAGGCAGATCAAGGTGATCTGAGATCCAGCTATGCTTTCTACTCTCTGTTCCTCAAACAGATGCTCCATCTCCTGCCTCCATGCATTTTCTCCTATCTGGAATGTTTTCCCAACTTATTTCTGCCTCTGAGTTTGCTTGACTTCCTTCCCTCCTAAGCTTAAATCTTAGCTTTTTTAGGAGGCCTTTCCCTGTTCCCATCCTCTAACTCTGCAGTGTTACCTTCCATTTTCACTGTAGGTGTCATGTGTGGACATAATCATTTGCATGTTGTCTCCCCCATTCAAATGGCAGCTTCTGAAGGTCAAGGACTCTGCTTTTGTCTGGCTTTGGATCCCCAATACTTAGGACAATACTCTGTGTAGTAAGTGCTTGTTAATTGCTTGTTGACTTACTGACTGACTGATTATCTGTTTTGCCACTCTTCACCCTCCTCTTCACCTAGGCATGACAATCATCCTATCAACAGTACCCTTGGTTTATAGAAACGGTGCCTGCTTTGATTACCCATGAATTGTGAGGGCCCTCCCTGACTTATCCCCTATATTTTATTGCAATGTAAGCTGCTTGAGGATAAGGACTGTCTGTTCTTTTGTATTTGTATCCCAAGTACTTGGACCAGTGCTTGGTCCACAGGAAGTGCTTAATAAATGATTTTCATTTATTCATGCAACACAGTCTCTCTCCTAAGAGAAATCCATTCTATTTTTAGACAGCTCCAATTTTGAAAAAGTCCTTCCTTATAACTCATTGGAAACTACCTCTTTACAATTTATAAGATTGTGGATCCCCAAGGGACTCCAGTAGCCACCCGATGCCATGCTTTCATTTTACAGATGAAGCTTAGTGGGGTTAAGAGACTTTCCCAAGGTCTAGTGAAATTTGCCCTCAGGTGTGAAGATTCCTGAGACAGTCTCCTTCCACATGACAGCCTGTCATATGTTGAAAAGAGCTACCATGCCCTCTCCATCCTGTGCCCCTCCCCACCCAAGCCTTCCCTTCTCCCAGTTAAATTTAATCTGTTGCTTTAACTACTATCCATATGACATGACCTCAAGGCCCTTGGCCATGCTGCTGAGCTCTTCCAGACAGTCTCTTGCTTATCAGATGCCTTCCTAAATATTTTGGTACCCAGAGCTGAACATACCACCCTGGCTCTGGTCTGATGTGGGCCTCCTGAATGCAAGAGAAGTGCTACCACCTTCAGATTCCTGATTATTCTGCCTCTTTAGATGCAGCCCCCAAATTACATGACCTTTTGGGGCTGTAGGTCACACTATTGACCCATTGAGCTGACAGAGCACTAAAGTCTTTGTTAAACATGTGGTCTTCCTGAGCAGGGTGCTAGGGATAGAGAGAAAAGACAAAGGGACCTTGCCCGCAAGAAGCTTACATTTTAATGGGGCTGACAGTCTAAACTTTTTTAATGCCAATGCCCCACCTCCAAAACTCTAGGGAGGGCTCAGGAAGTGAGGACCCAGAGATCCATGAGCAAAGTGAGGAGCCCATTTACAAATAGCTTGATTTTCAAATTAATATCTTTCCTGCTACATATCTTCAGTAATGCAAGCTGACTCTCTCTCAGCAGCCCTCTTCACATCTACAGACTGATGACAGCTCAAATGATATTTTCTTCATTGTGAAAAATGACTTCCCTAACTCTAAAGCCTCAATGTGGGAGTTCGCCCTTAGGATGTCTGGTGCAGCCTTTTGGGGTCTCCCAACATGACCCCACCTACCAAAGCCTCACATTGTCTCTGCTTTGCCTCTCCTAATAAAGACTAGACTGGTTCATCTGGTTATGTGTTCATTTGTCAAATCTTAGGCTGGAAGGGATGCTGGATAGAGTGCTGGAATTTAAGTGAGGGGGACCTGGTTTCAAATTGTGTCTCTGATGCTGAGGCCTAGAGTCAGAAAGACCTGGGTTCAAATCAGGCCTCAGACACTTAACAAGCTGTGTGATCCTGGGAAGTCACTTAGCCTCTGCCTCATCTGGAGAATTGGGATAACGAGAGCACCCACCTCCCATAGTCGTGAGGCTCCAATGAAACAACATGCCAAACACTCGGCAAACATTCAAAGGGCATAAAAAGATGAGCTAAAAAGGGAGGTGATAAGGGGCTGCAGCAAACAGCCTGCGGGTGGAGGGTTTGAGGTCCTATTCCCAAAGGTAATTGGGAAGCTTGGCAACATAAATATGGAGTTCCTTGGCATGCAAAAGCATCTATCTCCTGGTCATAAAAATGACATTGAAAAATGGCATCTGAATTCTGGACACTTGTATTGCCATGGAATTTTTAGGCACTGTGATGGTTTTTCTATTAGAAGCACACGTCTGTAGCATTAACTCTGCTGTGGAGCTCAAGGGAGAAGGGAGGCAGCATCTCCCCCAAGGTCACCCTGAGCCAGCTTCTGCACTAGGAGGGAGAGCCTTGTTTGAACAGCCGCTCCAAGAAGGCAGCTCTTTTTGCAGGGCTGGCAGAGGGAGATTCTTGGCACACAGGTCTGAGAAGAAGCTGCATTTCTGCAAGAAGCCTCTTGGGATGGGGCTGGCGGAAGGGGCAAGAGGGGCAGGGGAAGAGGGACCAAAAGTACTGTATCCCTTTGGTTGTTTCCCATAATGGGATACTTCATCTTATCAACATGAAAGTGACCAAAAATGAGTGGGAGATTTGGGAGCAACAGGCACAGAGAAATTAGCCTGTGCTCTAGGCAAAGGTAGTTTCTAATACTTGGAATTTCTGACAGAGTTCCTCATAGCCATGCAATTAATTAAGAGCTCAAAGCACAGGTAAGGTTTAAGAATACCACCATTTCTCTCTCTGTGTGTGTGTGTGTGTGTGTGTGTGTGTGTGTGTGTGTGTGAGAAAGAGAGACAGAGACAGAGACAGACAGAGAGAGACAGGGAGAGAGAGAGAGAGAGAGAGAGAGAGAGAGAGAGAGAGAGAGAGAGAGAGAGAGAGATAGAGACAGACATGGACAGAGGGACAGAGTGAGAGAAGCAGAGAGAGAGACAGACAGAGACAGAGACAAAGAGACAGAGAGGGGAAGGAAGCTTCTTAAAAGATTGTAGCATATTAAATAAGATGCATGCAGACATTTGGAATAGGAGTTAATTTCCTCCCCTCTTCCCATTTTTCAATCCCTCATTCTGTCCATGCCCTCCACCTACTCACCTGCTCACCTACTTCCTTTGACAAATGGGAAACAACCATGCCTGCCAGGGCTCATGCCACCAATCCTAAGGCAGGCATGATGAGATGGATTCACTTCTAGCAACCTCCCAGACCTCAGATTCCCTTTCAACACACTTGTCCTGGGAGTACGCCGGCCCAATAGGCTATCATCTGGTTGTGGCAAAACACAAATGTGCTGGCCTTGGAGTGGGGAAAACATGAGTTCAAATCCTTCTTTCAACACTTGTTAGTTGAAAAAACCCTTCTTCTTTCTGAGTCTTAGCTTCCACGTCTATAAAATGGGGATGATAATAATATCCAGAGCATCTCAGTCATAGGGTTGTCTAAGGCTCAAATGAGGTCAAATGCTTTGCAAAGGCTGCTCCCATTGTCTGTCAGTGCTGCTGTGATCTCACAATCATGAATGCTCTGTCCCAAGAGGTAGGTTAGAACCCATCCATGCCCACGTCTCTGTTCTTATAAATCTAGCCTTTGGAATACATTTGAGGTCTTGTCACTGCTGAATGCTTCCTCTAATACCTGAATATTGTTATCTACACAATAGTTTTTCTCTAGGAAATAACTGGGTTTCAGGCCCCCACCCACCCCCACTCCCAGTCAACTTCTCTTATTTGAGTTCATTTGGAGAGAGGACTCTGAGTTGGATGGCTGTCCCATCTCTAAATGAGGGGCTCTCTCCATTCAGCTCTGAACAAAAGCCCAATTTATGAATACCTAGGAGAGAATGAGGAAGAAAAACAGAGAGACAAAGGAGCCCAATTCTTCATTTTCTTCCAGAGTTTGGGCTGCAGAACACCTCTGTGGGGTCTCCTCCATAAGGTCACCACCCTGTCCCAGGCAGCTGTGCACATTTAAGCCACTTGCTAAAATGAGGTGAGAAATTCTCAGCTCCCCCCAGAGCTCCACACCTGGGAGAGAAAATGAAGACTGATTAAGCACTAGAAATGGTTCCTTTTTTCAATTCAAGCCCACAAACACTTTTTTGGCATTTTCTACAGGTAAGCTGGTCCAGCTGGTGCTGGGAATATGAGCACACACCAGTTTCTTCCCTCAAGGAACTCCCATTCTCCTTTATATGGAGCACCTGGGGCAGCCGCCTCCCATAAGATCTACCTCATATTCAAGACGCATTGTGGGTCTACGTGCCCTCAAAACTATGACATGTGATCCTTCATTAATGTATTTCCTTTTATTAGGCAGAGCACAAATAAAGGCAGTTAGTGAAATACCAGAGTTAGAAAAGTAGCTTTAGAATATTCTCTCTCAGAAAGGGAGGATACACTTTCACAAAGACACAGACTCTCAGTTGGAAGAGTGGGCATGCTATGCAGGTACATGCATTGGGAACAGGAGTCACCAGGGTACATGTGGGAGTTGGATGTTTCCTGGTGATGTTAAGTTGCTGCTGGATGAAATTACTCATTTGTCTACACAACATGCTGATTATTTCATTTCTCCTTATGTACCCTCTGGGAGTACCACCACATGGATGCTGAACTGATCCTGGGCATTCCCAGCCCATCTCATCCTAGTGAGACAGAGCAGTAAAAAAGAAAGTGCTTTGTTTTTGTCCTCAGTGGTTGTACGCTTATATCCTTGAGGGGTGTGTGTGTGTGTGTGTGTGTGTGTGTGAATCACTTAACCTCACTGGGCCTCAGTTTCCTCACCTCTCCAATGCAGGGATTGAATAAGATGGGCCCTGAGTTCTTTGGTGTATCCTAGAGCCTGGGGCCCACAGCATTCTCAATATATGTCAAAAAAGCTTACTCTATCCAACCATCACAATGAGTCACCATTCCCCAGCTGTAATTTATCCTTGTTAAATGCAAAAAGGGAGAGCCTTTGATTCCTGCTCAAACTAGAGCCTAATATTCAGGTTAGGGGAAACCTTCCAACTCCTCTCCAAATCCATTTGGAGGTCACATCTTTCTGAACCTGATTTAGCCAAGCAGAGTAGTCACTCCTCCCTCATTTACACCTAGAGCTGCTAAGACCTTGTTTGTCTATCATGATTTCCCAATGCCCTTTGTGGAAAATGAGTTTTCAGCTTCATGGTATGTTTTCACGGGTCCTGAATTGGTCGTTGTGAATTTTGGTATTAATGGCTTGAAGGTCACCTGTAGCCTTGGTCTTGCAGTTCCATTCAACCACATAATTTAAAAAATGCACAAGGAGGCACCAGCATGCACTGGGAAGAGTATTAGATTTCCAGTCTGAGCACCTGGACTGAATTCTAATTCTGCCACTTATATGTGATCTTAGGCAGACTGACTAACCTCTCTGGGCTTCAGTTTCTGCATCAATGTAATGAAGGCTTTGGACTATCCCCGGAATCTCTCCAAGTTAGTGCTAAGGCCATGAGCTCCTCACCATATATGGAAATGGGTGATTAATTTCTTACATAGTCCCCACACAACCTCTTTTCCCCAACAACTATTGACCTTCCCTTCTCTCCACCTCTCTATGGATGAATAGATCATAAAAAGTAAATTGGGCTGAAATCAGGTATTTTGTGTTTCTTACTAAATAGCAGAGCTGCCAGAATTTAGAAAAGTCTTTGCTTCCAGACTCACCCTGGTCTTATTTTGGGAGTTTGTATTGTTGTATCCCTTGCTTAATAACAATAAAAGGTCTAAAAGCTAAAAAGTGTTAAGTGCTAATTAGTCACGAAGTCCCTTTATCGAACAGCTCTGTGAGAAATTTATGTATAGGCCTTGTGAGAGAGCAGGATTGATACTTTTTGTTGTTCAGTCCTATCTGACTGAATAGATAGAGGTTAAAAAAAAAGAAGAAAAAGGGAGAGTTAGAAAAAGGTGAAATAGGAGCCAGGGACATGGAGTCCTAAACTGGCAGATCAACCCTTTCTTGAGTGGTTCTTAAGCCAAGAAAAGAAAATAAGTCCTTGGACTAAGGGCTGGAAGAAACCTGAGACATCTTCTGGTCCCATCCCTTTATTTTCACAAGATCGCAGAAGCTCCAGGTTAAAAGAGATCTCACTGGTCACTCCACTCTTACATAGCTATAATTTTTAGGAAGTATTTCCTGAAATATCAAGCCCAGACCAGGCACACTGCAACTGCTACAGCCTTGTTTCTAGTTCTGCTCCCTGGGGCAAAAGCCAAACAGATCTTAACTGTCCTTGGGTGGGAAAGCCCTTCCAACACTTGAAAGGAGCTGTCTTAAGCCTTTTCTTCTTCAGGCTAAACATCTTCTCTTCCTTCAGCTGACCTTTTTATAGCATGATCCTCCTCTGGATCAGGCAGTCTGGACCATCACCAGTTCATTGGTGTCCTTCCTTAAATTTGGTACCCATAACTTAATGGCATATTCTAGGTGTGGTCTGACCAGGGCAGAAAACAGGAAGATTAATGTCCTGGACACTACTCCTCTCTTAATGTCATCTAAAACCACATTAATTTGTGTGGATGCCATATCACGCAGTTGATTCCTATCGATCTGGTGCTCCATTAAGCCCCCTAGACCTTTTTCAGAGGAACTACTGTGTGGTTCTGCCTCCCCTCTCTCATACTTGTGAGACTGATTTTTGGAACCTCTAATACACAAACAGAGGTCCCACAGAAGTTTTAGGTAATTTCCTGAATGCCATACTGGAGCAAGCCAGGGTTTGATCTCAGATCCTCTGACTCCAAATTCTCTTTATACTGTACCTTAGCCCTCTTTCTTGTTCTCCCCAGGAGTATCCCAGATTTTGTTCAGGAGAACTTTGTAATACTCCCTATATACCACTGAGACAAAGTAGCAAGACTTCTATTCCTTAGTAATGGATTACACAATTGTTGGAAAGTCTTTCTGAAACACAAGTTTGTCCTCCTCAAGGATCTTTGGAATTTCCATTGATCCAGGATGGTTTTAAGGTCCCTTCAATCTGTTTTCTCCTTTATATGCATGTTGGAGGGGCCGGGGTGTAGGGGTTGGGGCATGATCCTTGAAGGGTGTGATCATCCTAAGGTCTTGCATCCCTGTAGAGATGACCCTGATTGGTCTTTTCTCCTCAACCCACAAGGAAAGAGCAATTCTCAGCCCTATGAACTCTTATTGGGTTGTGTGTCTTTTTACTGGAGTCTCTTCTGCCCTGCGGTGACTGACTAGCTTTGCCTCTCCCTCCAGCTCACCTGTAAGCTTACTGAGGGCAGGGTAATTCAGATCATCCCAAGGCTCTATATATCTCTCTACTTCTACCAGCACCTAGCCCAGAAACCCACATGCAGAAGGAACACCATTAATGCTTACTGAGTAACTTCAAATGCCATCTATTCCCCAAAGCATTTATTAAGTGCCTACAATGGGCAAATCATGGTGTTATGTGCTGGGCATATGAGAACAAACTAGGAACAGAAATTAAAGTCTGCTACATGACTTTCTCTCCCTCCCTCCCCCCTTCCCCCTCTCTCTCATGCTCTCTCTCTCTCTCTCTCTCTCTCTCTCTCTCTCTCTCTCTCTCTCTCTCTCTCTTTCTCTCCTGGAAAATGATCTTGGGGCTTTGGTTCCCCTAAAGCAATGCCCCATTTGCCTTCTGCTAGATGGGGTATAGAGACCTCAGAAACATCAGCCATAATTTTAAGCCCTTAAAAACATTACTGGCAAAATATTACCTTCAACTTACATGACTGAATCTCTTTGAAACAAGGATGTAAAAGGCTATAAAATCTCAGTACAGTAGGTATCCTTCCCAGCTTAACTGTGCTCTTCTTCTAAGATCCCTTTGAGCACTGACATCTGTGATTCTGTTCTTGATTAGACAAAGTTCTTGTTACTGATTTGAGAATCATAAGGTCCTATCTATTTGTGACACAGATCAAGTGAGACAATGATTGTCAAGCACTTGTCACAGCGCCTGGCATGAGCTAAGTATTATATGAATGCTGTTGTTGTTGTTGTCATCATCACCATCACCATCACCGTCATGACCATCATCATCATCACCATTATCATGACCATCACCATCATCACCATCACCATCATGACCATCATCACCATCACCGTCATCATCACCATCACCATCATCATCATCATCATCATCATCATCATCACCATCACCATCACCATCACCATCATCATCATCATCATCATCATCACCAT